>NC_057812.1:569887855-570028924 GCF_018294505.1 Triticum aestivum
CTCAAAACGTCCATAACCGGGGACACGGCTAATCATGATTAGTTTATACACTCTGCAGAGGTTTGCACACTTTTCCCCACAAGACTCGATCGCCTCCGTTTGGTTTCTCGCACTACATGGTGTTTGAGAAGACGGATGACCGAGACATAGTCTTTCAGAAGCGCTAGCACCTTACGATGGATACACCGTTACACCTACTTCCCCCTACATCTGCTAGTCTACCCTATAAGAGTTCGCACGACTTAATCAACTATGCTAGAGCCCATAATAGCTTGTGGCTGCACACGGAAGTTTCTAGTATGAAAAATCTCATGATCCCTTTGAGCCTGGGTGGCGGTCCATAAAAAACAGGCAATCCTGGTCTACCCAGGTGCCTAGACAGGCAATCCTAGAATAACCAGGTGCCTCAATCCACCCAGATGTGTGTTTAAGTTGCCACCTTAAGTAAACCATTAATTAACAATCTCACATCTGTCATGAATACTCTCAGAACCCAATCCATGTCTACGAGCATAGCATGGAAATATAAGCATAACGTAATAGTAACTCCCAAGGTTTGAATGCAGGGCAATAGGTTCCTACCTCATCAACTACTTCCCAATACCCACATGTTATCAATCCTACTCATGCAATGTTTGAGGGTGAAACTAATGCATAAAAACCGGGTATGAAAGGGATATGATCAAAGTGTGAACTTGCCTGCAATGTTGATGAAGATGATTCGCACTCAAAAATCTTGATAGCTCTACTCGTCACACTCCGGTCAATTTATCGTAATCAAGCAATAGTAACCACACATAAGCAATCACTCAAAAGATCAGAAAGATCGAAGAAGTCGATTCGGAAAACATCAAAACCAAGCAAATAACTCTTGCAACATAAAACAATTTCTAACAGTACCAAAATTAGGTGAATTTGGCCTTATCAGAAAGTTTAGGTCAAGAGCTTCGATTTGCAAAAAGAATCAACTCAAACGGAGCTACGAAACTCAAGTTATGATCAAACGAAGTTTGAATACAAATCCGATCTAATTCAAATTTTAAACTTTTCAAAAACATGTTTAAGTTGTTTATCTGGATAGAGGAGATCATAACGAAACGTGAGCGTTGATTTCGTTGGATTTGGACTAACGAGTAAAAAGTTATGATCGATTGAAGTACAGGGACTAAATTGTAGGGAAACTAATTACGAATAGGTCCCTGACTAAAATTAATAGAAAAGAAAAGGCCAAATAACGAACGTTCGCTAACTAGTTCTAAACAGAGAACGTTCTCTAAATAGATCTAACTAAAAAAACTAAACCAGTTTTTTTAAAACGAAAACCGAAGTAAACCTAAAGGAAAAAAAATTAAACCGGACCAGGACGGTTTTATACTGGTTTGGCCGGTTCGGGCGGATTGGCTGGCGGGTCATCGGCGGCGGCGGTTACGGCGGCGGAGGCGAGCTCCGGCGACTGCAGCGACGGCGGCGTAGGGCGACGACGGCAGCAGCAGCTAGCGGCGCAGGCGGTGGCTACGCAGGGCGGAGGAGGCAGCGGCGAGGCGCGGCAAGGCGGCACGGCTTTGGAGCGACGGCGGCGGAATCTGCGGCGGCGGCGCGAGATGCCAGTGCGGCGGTGGCTCAAGGCGTCGCGGGGCTCGAGGGGCCGGCTATTTATGGAGGAGGACGACGCGGTGGCGTGCGGGAGGGGGCAGAGGAGGCCGGGGCGGGCACGGCGAGCAAGGCGGCGCGGCGGCGGACTCGGGAGGTGTGCGGGCGGCGAACTCCTCCCGGAGTCGGAGGCGGCGGTGCGGGCGCGTGGGCCGGCTGGGCCGTGGCCTGGCTGGCTGGCTGGGCCGGCCCGGCCGGTACAGAAGTTTTTTTAAAACATTTTCAAACAATTAAAATAATAAAACGCAATAATTAAAAATATTATATAGGCATATAATATATCAAAAATTTAGAAAAAGATTTTCTACGACGTGAGCATTTTTATAACTTCAAATAAAATCCACACAAATTCAGATAAATCAAAGAGTGCTACTGGTCTATTAAAATCCAACAAAAATCATTTTAAAAATACCAAAATGATTTCAAATTATTTTTTCTCCAATTCTCTAATGTAGGGAATCATGTTACCCTATTTTACATATAATTTATTTTTGGAGAAAAATAATTTAAATAAAACTCAAATAACTCCAAATTGAAAATAAATTCAAAAAGACTTTGAATTTGATCCTTTGAAACTCCAACTCATATTTCATATAATTTGAAGAAGTCATTTTATCTTCTCTCATGAAAATCATTGAGCTGCATGAAGTTTATGAATTGAAATATTTTCAAATGAAATTCAATTATTTTCAAATACCCTTTCATTTAATTTAAATGGAAGAAGTCATATCATCTTCGCTCAAAGGTTTTGTATTTGAAAAGAATTTGAAATCATGGAGATCAAATTCAAAAGGTGAAAGTTTGGGAAAGTCCTTTTATTCCCTCTCATTTAACTTTCAAAAAGTTTCAAATTTCACTCAATCAATCACACAACAATCAAGCAACCAATCAAATCTATCTATTAAATATAACATTCCAAAATTTAGAATTTTGGGATGTTACAGTCTACTTACCCTCGTAGACCGTAAGAGGAAGCGTTTCTCAACGCGGTTGATGTAGTCGAACTTCTTCGCGCTTCAACTGATCAAGTACCAAATGCACGACACCTCCGCGTTCTGCACACGTTCAGCTCGATGACGTCCCTCGCCTTCTTGATCCAGCAAGTTGTCGAGGTAGTAGATGAGTTCCATCAACACGACGGCATGGTGACGGTGATGGTGAAGTGATCCTCGTAGGGCTTTGCCTAAGCACTACGAAGATATGACCGTGGGAGTAAACGGTGGAGGGGGACGCCGCACACGGCTAACAATTGTTTGGGGTGTGCTAGGGGCGCCCCCACACATATATATATATAGGTGGGGGAGAGGGGAGGTAGCCAAGGAGGCGCCCAAGTAGGCCAAATCCTACTTGGGGCCTTCCTATGGCCGGCGGCCCCCCTCTTCCTTATCTGCCGGAGGGGGAAGGAAAGAGGAGGGAGGAGGGAAGGAAGGGGGAGGCTGAATCCCTGCCCTTTCCTTCTCCCTTCCCCTCTTTCCTTCTCCTATGGTTAGGCCCATATGGGGGGTGCACCAGCCCCTGGTGGTTGATGTGTTTCCCCTCTTGGCCCATTAGGCCCATATCTTTTGCCGAGGAAGCCCGAAACCCCTTCCGGTGACCCGATATGTACCCGGTACCCTCCGGAACACTTCCGGTGTCTGGATACTATCATACTATATATCAATATTTACCTCTCAGCCATTCCGAGACTCCTTGTCATGTCCGTGATCTCATCCAGGACTCCGAACAATCATTCGGTCACCAAATCACATAACTCATATAATACAATATCGTCATCGAACATTAAGCGTGCGGACCCAACGGGTTTGAGAACTATGTAAACATGACCGAGACACCTCTCCGGTCAATAAACAATAGCGGAACCTGGATGCCCATATTGGCTCCTACATATTCTACGAAGATCTTTATCGGTCGAACCATTATGACAACATATGTTATTCCCTTTGTCTGTCGGTATGTTACTTCCCAAGATTCGATCGTCGGTATCTTCATACCTAGTTAAATCTCATTACCGGCAAGTCTATTTAATTGTTCTGTAATACATCACCTTGTGACTAACTCCTTAGTCATTTGCTTGCAAGCTTATGATGTGTATTACCGATAAGGCCCATAGATACCTCTCCGATACTCGGAGTGACAAATCCTAATCCCGATCTATGCCAACTCAACAAACACCTTCGGAGATACCCGTAGAGCATTTTTATAATCACCCAGTTAGGTTGTGACGTTTGATAGCACACAAGGTAGTCCTTGGGTATCCGGGAGTTGCAATCTCATAGTCGAAGGAATATGTATTTGACATGAAGAAAGCAATAGCAATAAAACTGAACGATCATAATGCTAAGCTAACGGATGGGTCTCGTTCATCACATCATTCTCCTAATGATGTGATACCGTTATCAAATGACAACTCGTGTCCATGGTTAGGAAACCTTAACCATCTTTCATCAATGAGCTAGTCAAGTAGAGGCTCACTAGGGACACAGTGTTTGTCTATGTATTCACGCATGTATTTAGGTTTCCAATCAATACAATTCTAGCATGAATAATAAACATTTATCATGAATAAGGAAATATAAAATGACAACTTTATTATTTCATCTAGGGCATATTTCCTTCAAGTGTGAGTTGGACTTCAAACCTCATACTTACCCTTTGGAAGTTACGATGCTTCTTGGGAGATTCTCCAGTTTCAAAAAATGTAGCACTAACTATTCTGAAGTTGTTAGAAATTAAAAAAAACACTTGAGATCATTTTATGACACTATACCAAATTTAATAATTTTTGGATTTTATATTTTTCAATAGTAGAGAAACATGTAACCTATACTTAAGTGTTTGTAGTTTCACGCATAAATGTTTGAATTTTCCATACATTTCTTTGATAACATAATAAAAGTAAAGGGTAACTAAAATGTGATTTTTCTTCTAAACTGTTAGTATATTTTGTTATGCCAGTAGTTCAATGTTTGATTATATGCAGTTGAAAACTAGAAATTCACTAAATGTCTTAAAAGTAGCAAATGGATTCAAAAAATGTGAAATTTGGACCTAAATAATTTAATGTGGTACTATCAATTGAGAATAAATTTGGAGAACTTTTGACCAATAATTTGTTAACATACTTAACATGGTGCCTTAAACTGAAATTTTAGTAAAAGAAAATCCAAATATTCCAAAAAATATGGAAGAATAAGGGTATGTTACTATAAAATAATGTAATATCAAGTTATAGTATGAACTACAAGTTGAAATGAAGAGGTGCCTCATGCTTTCACTTTGAAAGTTACGTTGCTTCGTGGGAGATGATTAACAACAAAGTTATCAAACTCTTCTAGCATTGAGTAGGAGACTTATTATAAGGAATATCCCATTCATCAAATTTATTCCTACACGGAGGGGCACAACCGCACAAGCGACCACAACAGGAAGGGGCAGGCGAGGAAATGGTGTTTTCCTCCACCCTTCTCCATTTTTATCTATGTTTTTAGTTGCATGTAGTATGAATTTGCACTGACTACTGATGAACTTTGATCCTTTTGTCCAGCGATGAACTATGGTCCGGCTGTATCGAATTTTAGCTTGTTCGTTGTGTTTATCAACATAGCATTGTATGGGCTAAATGGATTTTGGGGTTCGGATAAGACGGATGTAGATGTGGGAGCAGACAAATTAGGTGTGTGATAAATGATAACCCACAAGTATAGGTATAGGGGATCAATTGTAGATTTTTTGATAAATAAGAGTGTTGAACCCAATGAGGAGCTAAAGATGGAATTTATATTCTCTTCAAGTTCTATCGACCACCGATACAACTGTATGCACACTTAAAGTTCGCTTTACTTAGAACAAGTATAAAACTATTTTGTGGGGATAAAACTAGAACTACTTTGCAAGAATAAAACTAGGAGCAATTAGCGAGAATAAAATTAGGAGTAATTTTCAAGATAATAAAAGTTAGTTGTTTAGTAGAAAGCTTTTTGTAGAATGATGAGAAAGATTGTTCATAGGCAATTGAATATAACACAACAGATACTTATCATATGCAATGAGGGAGAGGCATGCGCTGATGCTCTCTCTGGACTTGGATCATATGCACTTATGATTCGAACTCTAGCAAGAATCCGCAACTACTAAATATCATTAAGGTAAAACCCAACCATAGCATTAAGTAACAAGTCCTCTTTACTCCCATACGCAACAACCCATTACTCGGGTATAACCCTCTGTCACTCTAGCCACCCACTATAAGCTAATCATGAAGGTATTGCAAAACCCTACAACTGTACTCCCACACGCTTGCGCGACGCGGAGGACACCATAGGACATCACCAGTTTAACATACAACTTATATC
Source organism: Triticum aestivum (assembly GCF_018294505.1). Classification (NCBI taxonomy): domain Eukaryota; kingdom Viridiplantae; phylum Streptophyta; class Magnoliopsida; order Poales; family Poaceae; genus Triticum; species Triticum aestivum. Next base: position 569,893,858 of record NC_057812.1, read on the forward strand.
AATCACACCATACCACAATTAACCCGTAGGACAAAAAGAATCTACTCAAACATCATAGGATTGCCACACATCCTTGGATAATAATATATAGCGTTAATCATCATGTTTAAGTAGAGATTACAACGCAGAGAAGAGGTGTTACACCGTTGCATAGACGGGGAGAGAGTTGGAGTTGACGGCGGCGAAGTTGTTGGTGTAGATCGCCGTCATGATGGTTGCCCCGGCAGCGTTCCGGCGCCACTGGGAGAGAGGGGGAGAGAGCCCCCTCCTTCTTCTTCCTTGGTCTCCCGCAAGATGGGAGGAGAGTTTACCCTCTAGTTCATGGCGGCCATGGCTCCCGGAGGGCAGGAGCCCCTTCAAGATTGGATTTCTCTCTCTCTCTCTCTCTCTCTCTCTCTCTCTCTCTCTCTCTCTTCGGAGATCCACAACTCCGATTGGGATGAAATTTTGAGGAGATTTTTATCCAGATTTTAGCTTTCTTGCGGCTGAAGGACACCTCGAACTGATTTACAGAGGCGCTACAAGCCCTCTAGGCGCGCCCAAGGTAGGAGGGCGCGTCCCTTGAGCTTGTGGGCTCCTCGAGTATCGTCTCGTGGTGATTCTTTTTAGCAAAAATCACACATATTCCAAAATAAATCTCCGTAAATTTTTATCGTGTTTGGACTTCGTTTGATATGGATTTTCTGCGAAACAAAAAACATGCAACAAACAGGAACTGGCTCTGGGCACCGGATCAATATGTTAGTCCCAATTTTTTTATAAAATGTTGCCAAAAGTATATAAAAGTTGTAGAATATTGGCATAAAATAATCATAAATTATAGATACAATGGAGACGTATCAGGGTGCCCGGTCACTGCCCAATGATGCGCCGTTTGCAGACGTTTGAGGGTCCGAATTTGGTGTTTTGTGGTCGTAGATGCTCTTACATGCTAACAAAAAGCATTTCAAGCTTTCAATAGGGACAAATAAAAAACATTTACACCAGGGATTTTCTTATGACATGCTTCCACTGAGATTTAAACCAAATAGAACTTAAATGTTTACTAAAATTAAGAGATGACATAATAAGAACCATAGAAACTAAATTATAGTATGAGTAACAAGATTTATGACATGATGAAACAATGTATTTGGAATTGTGTTCTTTTTACTCCCTCTATTCCATAATATAAGGCACATAAGTGTTTGTGAGTACTCAACGTCTTAAAGTTTGACAACAAATAATTATCAATGTATATGAATTTAGCATGTAACAATAGCATTGTTCTAATTGTCTTGTAAAGTACTTTTTTGTCATCTATTTTTTTAATACTTGTGTATGAGATTTGCAGTCAAAGTTGTACATTGGGCTTTGAAGAATCAAAGGTACACTATATTTTGGAACCAAGGAGTAACATGGTTTTAGTGCCATCTTGGTCTTTGTTTGATTTGATGTCACTTTTGTGACCCACAGAGACCTCCTATATGACGCCTCCTATGGCGTCAAGTAGTCGAGACTTCACACAGGTGTCTCCGACCGGGACTAGCCCAATAAGTTTGTGAACATTGTTTCTGTAGTGATTGAGTCCTCTTGCGGTACTTTTTTTGTCTTATCTGTTTCGCTTTGGTTTTCTATTTTTCTGTTTTTCATAAATCCACGAAATTTTAAATACAAAAAAAGAATGTGTATTTTTTAAAGTGTTCAATGTATTTTTAAAATTTGTTCACTGTAGATAAAAATGTTGGGTATGTATTTAAATTTTTTTGGCTCTGCATTAAATAAGTTCATGTATATTTAATACATGTCCACTCTGAATTAAAAATGTTTACGTGTATTAAAAAGTGGTTTTCATGTTTAATGAAAATGCATAAGTGTATTAATAATGTCATGATGCTTAAACAATTGTTCAGCGTGTATTTAGAAAAAATAAAAAGGGGAAACAGAAAAATAATCTAATAAATACAGAATGAAAAGGAGAACCAAAACATATAATCGGAAATAAAACAAAAACACCACAAAAATGAAAAAATGCTTCAGGAAACGGAGCAAACGAAACCAGCAGAAACCTGAATTTGGGCTGACCCAATTCACGTCGCACGTGAGCGTTGACGTCCAATAAGATTTGCCTGCTCCACTAGGCCCAGTAAGCACTCATGTTTTCTACATTTTTACTATTGGAGCCAGTAATAAGATTTGCTTGCTCAGTAGGACTTTTGTGTGCTTTTCAATTAGACCCAGTAATATGTTATTGTGTTTGGCTCATTTGATATGATCTTCCTGAAAATCCAATATTGGTTGGCCCTGAGCCCTCGTTCATGTTAGTCCAAACCTGTGGGGCTATATCTCGCGTATTATGAGACATAGCCCCACCTCGCCTTTAGCACTCTGTGTTGCGTAGCCTTAGTGGGCTAATATAGTCAAACGGTTTTCGTAAGGTTGGTTTGTGAAACCATCCACTATCTTTGGAAAGGTACCATCTATTATTCTGTGTTTTATCTTTATAGTTTTTATTATTTTTTCTATATGATTTCCATTTTTTCAAATACATGTCGATTTTTTAATACAAATTATAGATTTTTCTGTATACACGCAGAAAATTTTCTTTAGTACACTTTGAACATTTTTGTGAATACATGATGAGCATTTTTAATAACCCTTTTGAATGTATATTTCATATTTCATATTCTTCTGAATGGTATGAAATATTTTTAAATTACGTGAACATTATTGTTGTTTCCTAAACAGTTTTTAAAGTCACTAACATACTTGAACATTTGTTTAAGGGTCAATACATTATTTTGAATGGTATGAGACATCTTCGAAATTATGTCAATATATTTTTTCATTGCACACAGATTTTTTTCTAAATGTCACAAACATATTTTTGAAATGCGTGGATATTTTTACGACATGTCACAATCATTTCTTTGAATGGTACAACGCATTTTTTTAAAATTGCACAAATACCTTTTTAGATTGCACAAACATTTTCTTAAATGTCACAAACATACTTCTGTTAAATGCTCTAGCATGATTTAAATTACATCAACTTTTTAAAATGGTATGATTTTCTAAAATATATCACATACATTTTATAGAATATCATTAACATTATGACTGAAATGCGTGAAGATTTTTGGAATATCAAGACTTCTTTGAAGGCAATAAACATTTTTAAAAGTTTCCCAAATATTTACATTGTATAAACATTTTATAACGTGTGGTGTATATTTGTTAAAACTGACTAAGTAACTTTTGTAAAACATATTAACTAAAACTATTACACTCATTTTGGAATGGAGGGACTATATTTTAAGATTTTTTGAAATATTATAAAAAATCGAAATATATATTTTTTGAGACAAATATTCGGAATATATAAAAAGAAACAAATAAACTTATATTTTTTAATGAAGCTACATGCAATTAACTTTTGACTTGGCCGGCCAATTTAGTTCGGTCTCGCTACGGGCGATACAACGTGAGAGCTATGTCGCGCTTATAGCAATAGAGAGAATTCCTTATTTAACACCGTGCTTAAATTTTATGTCTTATTTGACATCGATAAATAATTTTTTCCCTATTTAGCAAGAAGTCTAAATTTTATGCCTTTTATAACACTTCTATCCATTTTTAGTTTAAATGGCTTCTAAAAAGACCATTTTGCCCCTCATGTAATATGTTTGTGCGTGAGCGGGTGCGTGCTGCCGTGCGCGTGCACACATTTGTGCTACTGATGTGCGCGTGTGCGTGCATGTGTTGCTGCGTGTTTGTGGGTGCGTGCGTGTGTGCACGCCCGTGCTGCTGTGTGCGCGCACGCGTGTGCGTTGTTGCGTGTGTTGCTCGATGTGTGCTGCCACGTACATTGTGCTGCTGTGTGTGCTGCGTGCGTGCATCTGCTTGCGGTGGTCACTCAGCGGCTCGCCGGACGGCCGGAGATGGTCGTGCCTCACATCTCACGGCCAGATCAGAGGCCAGATTGGAGATCGCCAGCACTGGCCAAAGGATGGGAATACGCTGCGGTGCGGCGGTTGTACCCGGCCATTGGAAAGGCATGTAGGAGATCACGTGATTTAGGCCTTCTTCTTACTGTATGGCCCCGTGGCCCAACTAATTACAAGCAGAATAACAGATGATGCATGAGCCTTTTCTAAAAAAAAAGATGATGCATGAGCCTGTGTAGTCAAATTCCAATTTTCGTTCGTTCACTAGCGTGGTATGCGGGAACGACGTACCAAAATCCTGTGTAGTCAAGCCACTACACGTATAATGTGGCTTCTCCACTGTGTGCTGTTGTGTGTGCGCGCATGCGTGTGTGTTGTTGTGCGTGTATGTGCTACTGCGTGTGTGTGCGTGATACTGCCCCGTACTGATGTTGTGTTTGCTATTGTCCCGCACACGCACATATTACATGAGGGGTAAAAGGGTCTTTTCAAATGTCTTTTATGCTCAAAATAGACGAAAGTATCATAAAGGACATAAAATTTAGACTTGTTGTTATATAGGGAAGAAAAATGTTTTCAGTGTCAAATAAGGAAACAAAATTTAAAGTAGTGTTAAATAAGAAATTCTTTCATAGCAATATGATGGCTGCTGTCTCTTGCCTGAAGGAACTTTGCTCTGGCGTATGGATCGGGCCGGCTCTTTTCCTTCTCCTACTGCCTTGCTCGGATCGATCTGTCCCTACTCGCTCGTTTGTTTGGTCTGTTTTTTTTTCATTTTTTACCGGTTTTCTATTTTCTTGCTTTTCAATTATGTTTTTAACCCGGTTTTTACTGGTTTTTTTGCTTCTTTATGCTTTTCTTTGATTTTTTGTTTTCTCTGTTTTCCATTGATTTTCTTCATTTATTTCTTGGTTTTCACTATTTTTTTCATTTTCTTCTTCTTTTCTTCTATTTTTTATATAATTTTCTTCGGGTTTTCTTGTTCTTTATTTATTTTTTTGTTTTGCGCTGGTTTTTACGGATTTCTTGTTTTCTTTTCTATTTTTCTTTGTTTCCTCATGGACTTTCCCGGTTTTCTTTGGGGTTCCCTTTTTCCTTGTTTCCGAGGCGTTTCTTTTTCTTCCTTCAGCTTTTTGGTTTTCACCGTTTTTTCTTCTGTTATGTTTCTTCTTTCTCATTTTTATTGGGTATTTTCTCTTTGTTTTCACTGTTTTTATACACATTTTTGGTACATATATCTAGTACATTTTTCTAATACAAGTTTAAGGTTTTTCAAATAAAAGATCAAAAAAATTGAATGCATGGTCAACATTTTTTATACATATTTAATATTTTTTGAATACATGGTCAACATTTTTTCTATACACATTTAAAATTTTCAAATGCTTAACTAACATTTTTTCAAATACAAGTTTAACATTATTTGAATACTTGGTCAAAAAAATTATATACACATTTAACAGTTTTCAAATGCTAGATTAATATTTTTCAAATACAGGTTTAGCATTTTAAAAACTTGGTCAACGTTTTTCCTATAGACATTTAAAACATTTTTCAAATGCTCGATTAACATTTTTCAAATACAAGATTAACATGTTTTTGGTATATGGTTAAGATTTTTTCTATATGATTTTAACAATTTCAAATGCTTGATAAACATATTTCAAATACAAGTTTAACATTTTTAATACATTGTCAACATTGTTCTATACAGATTTAACATTTTCAAATACAAGTTTGATATTTTTTAATACATGGTTAACATTTTTTTTCTATACACATTTAAAAAACTTCAAATGCTTGATTAACATTTTTCAAATACAAGTTTGGCATTTTTAAAACATGGTCAACATATTTTCTATACACATTTAAAACATTTTTCAAATACAAGATTAATATGTTTTTAGTACATAATCAAGATTTTTTCTTTATGATTTTAAGAGCTTCAAATGCTTGATTAACATATTTCAAATATAAGTTTAACATTTTTAATACATTGTCAATATTTTTTCTATACACATTTAACATTTTTAAATATAAGGTTGACATTTTTTAATACATGGTTAACATTTTTCTCTATACACATTTAACATTTTTGAAATGCTTGATTAAAATTTAAAATAATTTTTTATTTTTTTTTCAAATGCTTGATTAATATTTTTTAAATACATGATCAACATTTTTATACATATTGTACAGTTTTTGTATACATTTTTCATACACACGATAAGCATTTTGTTTATACACATTTTTTTAAATGCTTGGTAGTTTTTTCAAATGTTTTATGTTAAGTTTTTTTGTAATATATTTATTAAGAATATTTGGAACTATAAACGAAAGTAAGAAAAAAGAAAAAAACGAACAAAAAACATGAAAAACAAAAACAAAAACGAGGCTGTGGCCTCCCGCACGACCAGTCCATTTAGGGAGCCGCCAGACGCGAGAGCAAGCGAGACCTAGCGCTGCCCGGCTTTTGCCGCCTGCGCATTGGCGTCAGCGACCAAGGCCGACCTCGTGCTCAGCACAGCACAGGCAGCAAGCCGTCAACCGGCACCCACCACACAGGCGAACACCTCCCGCGCAGGGCAGGGAAGCAATACTGGAGTTGGAGGGAGCTGGCGAGACGTCCTACTCGACTCCGACGCAGACGCGCGCCATGTGCTCGGCCAAATGCTTCTTCAGACTGCGGGCACAAGCGCGCTTGTCAGTAGAACTTCTTTATTCTCAGAAGCAAATTGAATCGCTCTCGTGATGGCCATTCTCTGTAGATGATGAATATATGAGAACGATACGTCACTGATATCCTGAAATCAGCTGTCCGGTTTGATTTTTGAGGCCTTGATGATAGATGTTCTCTTGTGCGAAGAGGGAAATAGTCTCGATTGTGATGCCCAGGCCTGTCTGCCGCAATTGTGTGTTCATTGCTGCTGAGGTTAGAAAATCATACATCAGTTTTGTCTTCCTCAATTGTACGGTAGTTTCTGCTTTTAGTTTAGAAAAGCATAAAACTGAGTTCTTTTTGCTGTTGACAGACAGTCATCCTACTTCGTAGTAATCCTGTGCCTTTCATATTTGCATACTAATCGCGACCCTTACCTTCAGAATGCTAAATTTTGAATTGCTTTGGCTCTGTAATTTGTTTGAACTGATCATTTAAGAATTTCAGATAAGCGCAACCAGATCTTTTGACCCTTCCGCTAAAAGGTGTAACGTGGTAAATTTGTGGCAACAAGCAGCATGACATTCTTGTGCTTTTCTTGATGAATCCGGTGTATTTGAATGACATGGATCACCCTCTCGGCTGATGTGAACCACATGTTTTGCTGCTTATAAATATATTAAATACAAGTGCGTCCAGATACTTCTTAATGAAGGTTGTCTTTTCTTCTCAGGCATTCCTTTCCTGGTGGTTAGGCGGACTTTGGGGACACAGATTTGGTGTGAAGTGAACCATAGGGCCTTCATTTCTGATCATCAAGATGGCATGGCTGATTTACGTCAGTCATCCTTCTGTTTTACTTAGTTAGTATATGCTCGTGCAATCATACACTTTCGCATATAATAAGGTCACAGGTTTTTCTCCTGTAATAATGCAGCATGTTCATGCTTCTGTCGAGCAAGAACTATTTCCTACCAACAGAGAGAGAAATCCAAAGCACTCTTTTTGGTAATTTTTGTTACATTAGTGTTGAAGAATAGCAACGGCGTCTTGTTAAGAGACCATTTGTCTGGTATTTATACCTGTACACCAGCCACGCAAAGCATCACTGTTCTCTGAAAAGAGAGACTGCACTTTGTATTAACACTATCCTTTGCACCCCTGCAGAAAATTTCACTATTCACGGAAACTATCAGAACAATAGAAACATATGATTCTACATAATTCGATGGCTACGAGTTTATTTCTAATGAGTTTGTTGATGCTTTTGCTTGACTCTAACCCCTGCACAGCTCTCTCATGGAGGAACAATAGTTTAGTGGATGATATTGGTATACCATGTCCAGTTTCTCCGCATCCATTTACTATGTGCAAGTCAGAGGCAGAAGCTTACGGCTATCCATGTGAAGATCACAAGGTATTGGAGCTCTTATGAATGTATTCCTAGACATCATTTTCGCATTTGAATTTATGCTTCCGTGATAAAATGCTGCCCTCTTGTGAAGTATATTGTCTAAATCTATGGCAGGTCACAACTGAAGATGGATATATTCTTAGCTTAAAAAGGATTCCTCATGGTCATGATACTGATAACTCAACCGGGGATCAGAAGACAAGGCAACCAATACTGCTATTCCACGGGCTTTTTGTGGTAAGGGCGTTGTTTGAGAAATCTTGGTCCTCTGAGATTTATGCATAGCTGAATCAAATGTCTGGATTGACAGGATGGCGTTTCTTGGCTACTGGGTACACCAGAACAATCACTTGGCTTTATTTTGGCAGATGGTGGGTTTGATGTTTGGCTAGCGAACACTCGTGGAACTAATACCAGCCGCAAACATACATCGCTGTCCCCAAAAAATCCGGTTTTTGTCTCAAACCTAATAAAGAACTCATATGTCGTTAGATTTTCACCTATAGTATATTGACTAATATTTTTAGGCTTTCTGGGATTGGTCGTGGGACCAAATTGCTGAATATGATCTTCCAGCCGTGCTTGAGTTTGTTTATCACCACACAGGACGTCAAAAAGTCCACTATATCGGTCACTCACTGGTGAGCTCAGATGCCCCTCTTAATATTTTTTGATAGGTTTACACTTGGGACTTGAGAAGTATACTGAAGCAGTTTTTGCTTTACTTTCTAGGGAACCTTGATTATTCTTGCAGCCTTCTCTGAGCACAAGTTACTACACTTAGTCCGATCAGCTGTGTTGCTCTGCCCAATTGCTTATCTGAGCAGAACTAGATCCGATCTCACCCGGCTTGCTGCTCAAATGTTCCTGGCAGAAGTAAAATACTGTTCAGGCTACTAGTGCTTATTGGAAATCACCACATTTGTAAACTATATGGGACTGATTTATCTCTTCCTTTTTGTCTTCCGCAGGCAGTTTACCGTATAGGTATTCATGAGTTCAATCCTGTTGGGTAGGTACCTTTACTACGACTGCTAATGTGTTTAAGTAGGAACAAAAGGCAGTATGTGCGCTTGATTACCAAGTTTGTGCTTGTGGTTTTGCATCTTGCGGCAACTTATTGATTATGAGTAGAGGTGCACATGTTTAAGATTTTCTACGAGGTTGTCGCTGTATGAATTTCAATGTGATATCAATGTTGACAAGTAAGAATCACATGTTTTTAGACTTGCCATTCCGGTAACCAGTCACAGCTCCTAATGTGCTGATTCCAGCCTCAAGTATTGACTGCTACAAATGTGCTGCTACATGACAGAAAAGTTGCAGCTCAACTTCTAGCCAAAGTATGTGGCGACCCTAAAATTGACTGCCACGATGTATTTTCTGCTCTTGCAGGTTTTTCCTTTCATAAAATTTTCTAGATTCCAAACAATATTTTACGTTCAGCTGAAGTTGGCCTTGTATCCTACTAACTGTGATTTGCTGACGGTTGAAGGACCGGACTGTTGCCTCAATAAATCAACTACATGTGCCTTCATGCTGCATGCTCCACAGCCTACGTCTATGAGAAACCTTATTCACTTGTCGCAGAGTAAGAATCGCAATCAGAAGCTTAAGTTTTCGCTTGTTCAAAGCTCAGGAACGATGTTAACTTTTCTCATCCCGATTTGCATGCAACCAGTGGTCAGGAGCGAAGGGGTCAGAAGGTACGACTATGGCAACGCCAAGGAAAACATGAAGCATTACAAGCAGGCACACCCTCCGCTGTACAACCTCTCATCCATTCCGACCCATGTCCCCATGCTCCTGACGCATGGCGGCCAAGACTTCCTCGGCGATGTCCCTGACACCAGGCACCTCCTGAAGACACTGGTCAGAAACCATGACTCCGATAACATCGAGGTGCAATACTTGCCCGACTATGCTCATGCTGACTTTGTGATAGCCTATAATGCTCCACGCCTCGTATATGAACCGATGGTCGACTTCTTTCAACGTCACTGAGGGTTACTACTTCACGTCTCTTCATGATCAGCTTCAGCTGTAATTTGGTTCCAGCCTATGCAACCGAAACTTCAACTTGCAAGTTGTCCATGTATATGGCTAGTCAAGCCATAGTATGTACCTATATTTGTCAGGCTGATCATGCTAGAGAGTAAACTACGATCAAATAGCCAGTTTCATGTAACCAATTTATCCAGCATATCCTATGGAGCAAGTACCAAAAATGTTATATCAGACAATTATTGGAAGATCTCAAACTTCTGAAGAAAATGCTGTTGAACCTTCTCAGCTAATATCTTATTGTTTCCTATTTACACTGGGTTTTGTGGATGCTTATGTCGTCTTTATATCTGAAGGCTTAAAGCTGTTGTGAAAAAAGTACATTACTCTGTTTGGCAAATCATGCTGTAGTGAAAGGCTGTTATAGAGCTGTCAAAAATATAATAAAGTTAGATAGATTACCGTTATACTAATAGGTATGATTTGTATGCTTCTTGAACCCTAGTGCCCTGTGGGCCCACCCCGCGGCGTGGTGAGGCTAACAATGGCCAGTGGGAAGGCTCTTAGGTAGACGCAACGTGCGATGATTATGTCCTTCGTTCTGCCCGGTTAGGATTTACTATGGCACGCTTGTGTCCCTAGCTGCTTGGGTTCTCCCTATCCCATTCTTGGCATTTTATCGGTTGTGGAGATGTGCTCTATGCCTCATTGGCAGATATAGCTACTTTGTTCGACGAAGTGGGCTTTGATTGTACACATTGTGTGCCTTGTGGCAGCGATGCACCGTGCATGTGTGGTATACTATAATCAACATGGTGATTTTACTCCCCAAAAAATCAACATGATGATTAGTCCGATTTTTCCATCCGAAGTTGGTTTAGCGAGCACTGTCACCCTCGAATCTTCTTGTTCTCCACTCCCCTTTCATGGGGATCAAGGGGTTCTGAACTATCTAGGAGACCTCCTACGCTGGATCTGAAGTTTGCAAGACCAGTTATTTGACTTTTTGTCAAATCTCTTTCTGTTTCTAATTATAAGGTAAATGTTTGCTTGTACGACATAAGAAAGAAATGTATGGTGAAATTAGATTGATCAAAAAATTATTTGTTTTGTAAACGCAAATAATGTTTGTAGTTTCCAAGCACATTGCCACAAAAAGTGGCATCCTTCTCATGTCTCATTCTGGTTTCCTTCGACCAAACGAAGTGTCCCTCTTGTTGGGAAATGTTGCACGGAAAACAAAAATATATATTCTACGCACACGCAAAATCTATCCATGAAGATGCATAGCAATGAGAGGGGAGAATGTGTCTACGTACCCTTGTAGACCGTAAGCAGAAGCGTTTATTAACGCGGTTGATGTAGTCAAATTTCTTCGCGATCCAACCGATCGAGTATCAAACGTACGGCACCTCTGTTGGGGAACGTAGTAATTTCAAAAAAAATTCTATGCACACGCAAGATCATGGTGATGCATAGCAACGAGAGGGGAGAGTGTGTCCACGTACCCTCATAGACTGAAAGCGGAAGCGTTAGCACAACGCGGTTGATGTAGTCGTACGTCTTCACGATTCGACCGATCAAGCACCGAACGCACGGCACCTCCGAGTTCTGCACACGTTCAACTCGATGACGTCCCTCGAACTCCGATCCAGCCGAGCTTTGAGGGAGAGTTCTGTCAGCACGACGGCGTGATGACGATGATGATTTTCTACCGACGCAGGGCTTCGCCTAAGCACTGCTATGATATGACCGAGGTGGATTATGGTGTAGGGGGCCACCGCACACGGCTAAAAGATCCAAGAGATCAATTGTTGTGTCTATGGGGTGCCCCCTCCTCCGTATATAAAGGGGGGGAGGAGGAGGGGGCCGGCCAAGAGGAGGAGGCGCGCCCAAGGGGGGGCAATCCTACTCCAAGTAGGTTTTGCCCCCCTTTCCTATTCCAACTAGGAGAAGGGGGAAGGAGGAGGTGGAGAGAAGGAAGGAGAAGGGGGGCCGCCGCCCCCTTCCCTTTCCCAATTCGGATTGGGGCAAGGGGGGCCGCGCGCCACCTCCTGCTGCCTCTCCTCTTCCACCACTTTGGGCCCATGAGGCCCAATAACCCCCGGGGGTTCCGGCAACCCCCCGGTACTCCGGTATATATCCGATAACCCCCGAAACCATTCCGGTGTTCGAATATAGTTGTCCAATATATCAATCTTCATGTCTCGACCATTTCGAGACTCCTCGTCATGTCTGTGATCACATCCGGGACTCTGAACTACCTTCGGTACATCAAAACACATAAACTCGAATGTTAAGCGTGCGGACCCTACGGGTTCGAGAACTATGTAGACATGACCGAGACACGTCTCCGGTCAATAACCAATAGCGGAACCTGGATGCTCGTATTGGCTCCTACATATTCTACGAAGATCTTTTATCGGTCAAACCGCATAACAACATACATTGTTCCTTTTGTCATCGGTATGTTACTTGCCCGAGATTCGATCGTAGGTATCTCAATACCTAGTTCAATCTCGTTATCGACAAGTCTCTTTACTCGTTCCGTAACACATCATCCCACAACTAACTCATTAGTTGTAATCCTTGCAAGGCTTAAGTGATGTGTATTACCGAGTGGGCCCAGAGATACCTCTTCGACAATCGGAGTGACAAATCCTAATCTCGAAATACGCCAACCCAACAAGTACCTTCGGAGACACCTATAGAGCATATTTATAATCACCCAGTTACGTTGTGACGTTTGGTAGCACACAAAGTGTTCCTCCGATAAACGGGAGTTGCATAATCTCATAGTCACAGGAACATGTATAAGTCATGAAGAAAGCAATAGCAACAAACTTAAACGATCAAGTGCTAAGCTAACGGAATGGGTCAAGTCAATCACATCATTCTCCTAATAATGTGATCCCGTTAGTCAAATGACAACTCTTTGTCTATGGCTAGGAAACATAACCATCTTTGATTAACGAGCTAGTCAAGTAGAGGCATACTAGTGACGCTCTGTTTGTCTATGTATTCACACATGTATCACGTTTCCGGTTAATACAATTCTAGCATGAATAATAAACATTTATCATGATATAAGGAAATAGATAATAACTTTATTATTGCCTCCAGGGCATATTTCCTTCAACCTCCGCGTTTAGTACACGTTCAGCTCGGTGACGTCCTGGCCTTCTTGATCCAGCAAGACGGTGAAGTGATGGATGAGTTCCGGCAGCACAAGGGCGTGGTGACGGCGGTGGTCATGCTATCTCCGCAGGGCTTCACCTAAGCACTACGAAAATATGACCAGGGATGAAACAATGGAGGGGGGCACACGGCTAAGAGATTGTCGTGGTCTATGTGTGGCGCCCCCTCCCACATATATATAGGTGGGGGAGAAGGAAGGCAGCCAGGAGGCACCCCAAGTGGGGCTGAATCCCACTTGGCCTCCTGCCCCTAGCTGCGCCCCCTGCCATGTATGTGTGCGGGAGGAAGGCAGGGGGAGGTGGCGCCCCTCCCCCCTTCCTTTCTCATATGAGGAAAGGCGGGAGGGGCCAACCCTCCCCTTTCCTTCTCCTAAGGCAGGCCGGCCAGGGAGAGGGGCGCACCAGCCCCCTTGTGGGATGATGTGTCTCTCCCTTGGCCCATTAGGCCAATAGACCTCCCGGGGGTGTTCGGAACCCCTTCCGGCGATCCGATGACTACCAGGTGCACTCTGAAACTCTTCCGGTGTCCGAATAGTATCGTCCTATATATCAATCTCTACCTCTGGACTATTCTGGAGCTCCTCGTCATGTCAGTAATCTCATCCGGGACTCCGAGCAACATTCAGTCACCAAAACATATAACTCATGTAACACTATATCGTCAACAAACGTTAAGCGTGCGGACCCTACGGATTCGAGAACTATGTAGACATGACCGCGACACCTCTCCGGTCAATAACCAATAGCGGAACCTGGATGCCCATATTGGCTCATACATATTCTATGAAGATCTCTATCGGTCGAACCTTATGACAACATACGTAATTCCCTTTGTCTGTTGGTATGTTACTTGCCTGAGATTCGATCATCGGTATCTTCATACCTAGTTAAATCTCGTTACCGGCAAGTCTCTTTACTCGTTAATAATACACCATCTTGTAACTAACTCCTTAGTCATTTTGCTTGCAGGGCTTCTTATGATGTGTATTACGCAGAGGGCTCAGAGATACCTCTCCGATTCACAGAGTGACAAATCCTAATCTTGATCTATGCCAACTCAACAAACACCTTCGAAGATACCTGTAGAGCATCTTTATGATCACCCAGTTACGTTGTGATGTTTGATAGCACACAAGGTATTCCTTCGGTATCCGGGAGTTGCATAATCTCATAGTCAAAGAAATATGTATTTGGCAATAAGAAAGCAATAGCAATAAAGTGAACGATCAAATGCTAAGCTAACGGATGAGTTTTGTCCATCACAATATTCTCCTAATGATGTGATCCCGTATCAAGTGACAATACATGTCTATGGTTAGGAAACCTTAACCATCTTTGATCAACGAGCTAGTCAAGTAGAGGCTCACTAGGGACACAGTATTTGTTTATGTATTTACATATGTATTTAAGTTTTCGATTAATACAATTCTAGCATGAATAATAAACCTTTATCATGAATAGGGAAATATAAAATAACAACTTTATTATTGCCTCTAGGGCATATTTCCTTCACCTCTCTGTATCTTCAACTTGCAAGTAGACAACTCTTTGTCTTCCTTTCCCTTTTTGCTCATCGTTTGGCAGCATCACTATTGAGACATTGTGTTCGGGATCTTTTCCATCTTTTGTGTCTCCTACGCATGGTTCTAGGAAAAGAAGGATGGCGATGCACTATAATGACGATGAAAAACTTTGTCCCACATGCACTCAAGAATGACGAAAAAGTAACAACCATATGGCTTCGCCTCCACTCTAGCACGAAATCTTCCTATGAACTTTGTATTAATATAGAAGATAAGACTACCCCGTCTCCATTAGTTTTTTCATAGCCTGACGTCTCCTCCCTCATCACAAACTTGCAAGAAGGCAGGGTGGTGTCATCTTTCCCCACAATTTCAGCTTGTCGCTTAGCCCTACTAATGCACACGTGGTCTTCTCCCCATCTATGGAATCTCTATTATGCTCTTGATGATAGAAAAAGGTAGTGTATTGCATGTGCTCTATGGCTTCGCATCTGATTGCACTCAATTGTCGACCATGTGCACACCAGTCTTAGCCGATGGTCTCTAGGATCCAATTATCCTCGCATATGTAAGTATGACAACCTATTTTGGTTCTTCGAATTAATCCCTGTTTGAGCACCTCCTTCCCTTCAGACAAGGCTTGCCAGATTTGGGAAGGATGAGCCTCCTATGATGCATATTTTCCGTCAATATGGGCTAGTGCAATAGTAAGGTTAGGCTGAATATCTCCATGCCCTGAAACCCTAGACCCCTACATTGCCTTCAGTGTTGTCATCATCATTCTTGCCACTCACATTCCTCAATAGCGAATGTATATGCTGGCAGATTCTGTGGATAAGTTTCAAATAAGCCATACAATAAGTAGGTATGACTTATGCAGCTAAATGTTTTCCCTTGACCAACAAAGAGTGCTACATCCTTCCTAGAACGTTTTTCCAAACACAATCACCGAGGCATGTGATATTGCCTTTTTTCTAACTTTGAAGGCATGCCCAAATATCCATTTGAATCTCCAAAATCACCCTGATCTAGTGATCTCTTCCCGCGTAGCACTTGAGCAACTCTTGCCAAAGAAAAGGGGATGAAGACTTCAGAAGATTAGTGTGCTTGCCAGAAGCATCACAATCAAAATTGCAGTGTCTACTTGATACGATCGGCTCTCTCCCCACTTGCTTTCAAAAATAGCAACTATCTTCTGTAGATGATTCACCTATTTAACTTAAAAATGTGTTCCCTAAAACTTAGCAAAATTCATACTTTTATGTTTAAAAAAATTCATGTAGGCAGGTACTTCATTTGTTCCAAAATAATGAAGATTTAGAATAATCCTCGGGGCCGGTCCTGAGATTTTAGGGGCCCAGGGCTAAACTAAACTTTGGGCCTATTAATATTAGTAATAGTATGTGGCTTGCTAGGATTTTTTTTTTCATAATCTGTGTGCTATGGGCTAGTGTGTATATGGCTGGGGAGGGGGGTCCCCTTCCCCCGGCCGACCGTGATTATTCTTTTTGACCAAGTCTATAAAAATATCTACAAAGATCTGCAACTTAAAAATATATAATATGAAAATATGTTTCATAATGCATCTAATGAAGCAAAATTGGTGTTGTAGATGAAGTTTGACTTAGGGCAAATCTATAACTTCAATTATTTTGAAACAGAGAGGGTATTGGACATAAACTTAGCCTTGTACTCACTCCGTAAACAAATATAAAAGCGTTTAGATCACTACTTTATAGTGATCTAAATGCTCTTATTAGCTTACAAGGGGAGTATTTTTTTCATAAAAATAATATGGCAGTGTGACATGTGCGAAAATCATAAATGATTTTTTTTGCGGATTTTTTACACTTTTCGTAAAGCTTTACTGTTTTCGCCAAGACCCAAGTTTTAAAATTAGTTCTTAGGAGCTCCGGTTCCCCAAAACCGCTCTCACAATCCCACGATTTTGGTTGCAGGCTCGTTCATCGCAGGCCAGTCCCGCTTGCCGCCTACGCCTAGCCCCGGCGTCCGCGACCAAGGCCGGCCAGCCGCCGACGGCGTCCACACTGTCGGATGCCCCCCGCTCACGGCAGGCATGGTCGTACGGGAGCATCATTTGAGGTGGAGGGAACCAGGCAACCAGCGGGGCATCCTCCTCGTCTCGGCGGCAGACGCTTGCAATGTGTTCGTGCAAATGCTTCTGTAGGTGTATGCGCTCCGATCTGTCGGTAAGCATTTCTATCTCGGAACGGTCTGAGGTTATGTCGTCAATCTTTCATTTTTCTTGGCGAACTGATGAATGCCGTTGTATCTGAATCCATCTTCAGAAATGAATCATCGGTCCGGGTACATGCTGCTGGTGCTTCAAAAAGAAGGTTGTCTTTCCTTCTCAAGCATTCTTAGTAGTCAAACAGACTTTGGGATCACACTATTGGCGTGAAGTGAACCATAGGGATCTTCATATCTGATCATCAAGATGGCATGATTGACTTTACCTTTTATGTCAGTCGTTCTTCTGTTTTACTTACTCAGCTACCTCGCTTATGCACGTGCAATCTACACTTTTTGACAGAATAAGGATCCAGTAAGTTACGGTTCAAGACAGGACACCGTTTCTTATTTGGAGACCGTTCCTCCAGTATTTATGCCAATACACCAGCGAGGCAGAGACGCAAAAGCAGCGCTGTTCTCTGAAAAGAGAGGCTGCAATTTGTGTCAACACTATTCTTGCTCTTCCGCAGAAAATTGTACCACTTGCAGAAACTATCAGAATCATAGTAACATATGATTCTACATCATCTGATGGCCAGGAATTTATTTGTAGTTAGTTTGTTGATTCTTTCGCTTGTCTTTAACTCATGCACAGCTCACTCATGGAGGAACAATAGTTCTCTGGATGATGTTGGTCCACGTTGTGAACCTTCTTCCCATCCGTTTGGTCTGTGCAAGACAAGAGCAGCAGCTTTTGGCTATCCATGTGAAGATCACATGGTATGTGAGCTCTTATGAATGTACTCCTAGACATTGTTTTAAACTGCAATGTTATGCTTCCATAAGACAATTCTGGCCTTTTGTAAAGCATACAGCCTAAATCTATGGCAGGTCACAACAGAAGATGGTTATATTCTTAGCCTAAAGAGGATTCCTCATGGTGTTTCTAACTCGACCCAGAATACAACGAGGATACCAGTACTACTATTCCACGGGCTCATGGTGGTAAGGATATTGTTGACAAACTTTCTGCCACTGAGTTCCATCCATACCTAAATGAAATATGTGTGTATTGGACAGGATAGCGTTTCTTGGGTACTGGGTACGCCAAAACAATCACTTGGATTTATTTTGGCAGATGGTGGGTTTGATGTTTGGTTTGCCAACACCCGTGGAACTAATTCCAGTCGGAACCATACCTCGCTCACCCCAGATGATCCGGTTTTCATCTCAAGCCTGGTCAAGAATACATTTTTCCTTGGATTTTCACTAACAAAGTATCGACTAATATTTTCAGGAGTACTGGAATTGGACGTGGGACCAACTTGCTGCCTATGATCTTCCTGCCGTGCTTCAGCATGTCTATGATCACACAGGAGGCCAGAAAGTCCACTATATCGGTCACTCCCTGGTGAGCTGAGATATCCCTGTTGAAGATTTCGATGAGTTCAGTTTTGGAACTTGAGAGGTATACTGAAGCAACTTTTACTTCATTTCCAGGGAACCTTGATTATTCTTGCAGCCTTCTCAGAGCACAGGTTACTTCATTTAGTTCGATCGGCTGTGTTGCTCTGCCCAATTGCTTATCTGTATAAGACAAAATCAAAACTCACCCGGCTTGCTACTCAAATCCTCCTTGCAGAAGTAAAAACTGTTCATCATACTTGTTCTTATTATCAACTACCACATGTATAATTTACATGGCGAATGGTTTATTTTCTTTGGTTTGTCTTGCGCAGGCATTTCACTTTCTAGGATATCGTGAGTTCAATCCTGTTGGGTAGGTATCTTTACTACAACTTCTAATGTTAAGAAAATGCAGTATATGCGCTCGATTACCAAGTTCCTGCTTGTAGTTTTGCATCTTGCGGCAACTTATTGATCATGAGTAGAGGTGCACATGCTTAAGCTTTTCTACAAGGTTGTCCTTGCACACAACTATGAATCTCGTTGTGATATCAATGTTGCCAAGAGTCACCACTTCGAGACTTGCCATTCATCTATTGAAAATCTGAAGTTGCGTTGTGTACTGGTACTCTTGGGTAACCAGTGTCCATTCTGTTGTGCTCTATTGACAAGTACAAATGTGCTGCTGCATGTCAGGCCAGTTTCACATGAAATTCTGCTCATAATATGCGGTGACCCTGAAATCGACTGCTACGACCTATTTACGGCTGTTATGGGTATATTTCTTGCATAAAATCCTCCATATTCCAAGAAATATATGATGCTAAGCTAAGACGTGATGTTAAGCTAAAATTGACCTTATATCACTAACTTTAGTTGCCTGATGGTTGAAGGACCGGACTGCTGCCTCAATGCTTCAACTGTATGTAACTTCCTGCAGCATGCTACACAGTCCACCTCTATCAAGAACCTTATTCACATGTCGCAGAGTAAGGATCACAATCAAAAGCTTAAAAAAGCTTTCTATTGTTCAAATCTCAGGAGCCGCACTAACTTTCTTCTCCTGGTTTGCCTGCAATTAGTGATCAGGTACGAAGGGGTCAGAAGGTATGACTATGGCAACGCCAAGGAAAACATGAAGCATTATAGCCAGCCAAGCCCCCCGCTGTACAACCTCTCATCCATCCCCACCCATGTCCCCATGTTCCTCACCCATGGCGGCCAAGACTTCCTCGGCGATGTCCCTGACACCAGGCACCTCCTGAAGACTCTTGTCAGAACCCATGACAGCGACAACATGGAGGTACTGTACGTGCCCGACTACGCCCACGCTGATTTCGTGATAGGATATAATGCTCCGCAACTCGTATATGGGCCGATGGTCGACTTCCTTCAGCGCCACTGAGAGAGTCGCCACTTCAGGTCTCTCTCCGAGCAGGCCTTCAGCAGTAACTTCCTATCAGCCTATGCAACCAACCAAAACTTCAACCACATATTACTTGTCCGTGTATATGGCTTGTGTATGGTCTTAGCATATGTCTGCTCATCAGAGTGAGTAGATGCCAGTTTGATCATGCTAGAGAGTGGACTACTCTGTCAGATGTTCAGTTTCATGTATCCAGTTTACCCGTTCTGTCGAATCCCACGTTATCACTTTATTTAGAAGTCTCAGATTCTGGACCCATTATGCACCTACTACATCAGCGTGTTTTCTTTTGTCGACTGGATAATCTTCATGGTTCACTGTGGTCTACATTGTGAGCAAATTGCTGGCCAAGATCGCCCGCGGATGCGGCGATGCCGATGCCGCAGCACTTTATATGTTCTTCTCTTGGGGAACTTCAGAGCTCCTCGGTCATTCAACTTGCAATTACAAATCTGCAGATGACACGACTGAAATACTGTCAGAACATTTATTTATTTCAGTACTCTTGCTGTTGGAACCATGCTTTCATGTTTGATTATTCTTCATTTCCTCTTTTCCGTATTGCCAAGAGGCGTAGCCAACTGTTCATCAGATTGAGCCATTTTGCTTTATGCCTACGTAGGCTGAAGCATGGAATATCTGAATCTGGCTACCAAAGGGGCCAGAAATTGGCTTTGACCAGTGTTTGGCACAGGACATGTTCTGTTTTCTTTCCCAATAATGCTCTAACTAATTGGTTTGAGAAAGTTTCTGCGCCTGATCTCAATTACACTATTCCAATCAATGACAAGAAAGTTTCAGCCCCTACTTCAGTATGCTTTTGGCCCTTCACCTTTGAAAAATAGAGCCATTCCTGGATCGACATTGTTTCTTCTCTAAATACATATATGGTGGAAATTGCAGTCTGCCAAGTTTCACAGAAAATGCTTCTTTCAATTAAAAAACCAAAATTTAACTTCTTACAAATGCATATTTCAAATAAAGCCAAACTTTTAACTTTTTGTTTTGAAAATTGGCAGGGGCCGCGCGAACACGTACCCCCTCTACCACAAATTACGACGTCCACTCTCCCACTTGGGGAGATGGTAGGCCAACGCACTCACTAGGTGCAATGTGAGCCATTGATCTAGGCCACGAGCCTTCTTGATCACCCGTTGACCCCATCCAGGTAAGTATCCTGCAATGAAGCACCTAGCCATCATAATATAGCCAGCTCTTCCACTCTAATCTCCCTATGGTGGCGATGTGGTACTAAAAGAACCTGAGCGCCTGCAGCTATGGGGTGTTCAGGTCAGGCATGGGCCTATTTTGGGTGGACTTGTAATTTAGGGGTGGGCTCCCTATGGCTGGCCCGGTAGCCGAGTAGTATTCATTCCCCATCAAAGTAATGTTTGTCATCAGTTCTACTAATTTGCCTAAAAAAATCAGATCTACTCATTATGTATTGCTAAGCATGAGCAGATTAAGAAGTTTTTTTTTACGGAAAAGAGGTTTATGTCGTGAAAGTGTAAAAACAATGTTGTGGAGAACTTTCAACGTCTGTTTGATTCGCATGATTTATAAAACATATGCAATTAATAAGAAAAATGTATATTAGAATGTTGTGCACTGTTGACTACTATGGCTTTTTTACAAGATTTTGTGAACATGGAAATATAAATGAAAAAAAATGATTCCGATGCACACTCCAATCCTACAAGATTGAATTTGTCCTAAAGTGTCTTTGATTGAGAAAAAAATCCAAGAGGTTTGAGTCAATCGAATTTATTCCATTGAGATGGCCGTTTTGGCTTTGGATAAACCATAAATTCAAAAAAAAAGTAAGTTCATTTTGATTTTATTTTTGTAGATGTTCATGTTAGTGTAACAAGCGTGCTTGAAAATTTTCAAGTGAAACGAGATAGCAATGCTTCACCGGTGAAAAACAAAATTAAGTGTAACATTTGGCATTCGACTTGTTTTTTCCACACATGTCAGAATGCTTAAGCTTTTCCAGCTAAAATTTGCAGATAGCATTTGGGTGTGACAATAGAAGCATCTAAAATTTTTCAAAAGGCATTCGACATTTGCGAAAAAACATTTTTGACGCCAGCATATGCTCCAAGGAGCCAAATCGGATTTCTGCATTCAGATGTACTAATGTAGTGCAAACGAGTCCTTGAGAAATATTCCCCAAGGATCCAATCCCACGACTTAAACAATCTAAACAGGGAGAATTCCCATGGATTCAGATCTTCCAAAGTTCTATCAAAATTTCTTCAGTTTTTTTTTGCGGGAAATTACTTCAGGTCTAATTGGTCACCTTTTCCATTTTGTACAACTGTTGCCAACATGTGCATGCAAGTTGTCAAGAAAGAAATTACAGATGCATACAATTGGTCCGTCCGGACACCAAGCCACATGCTTTTGTATGTAGCCCTCTTTGTTTGCCACTGCCCCCAAGAGCTATATACTCCAAAATGGGGTCCGGAAACGATTTTGCCTAGTGTTCGTTCACAGTTGGCACCCTCATCAGAGTGAGAGATCACAAAACAGATGTCGATCCAGACTCCCTTCCGTCAGGCAAACCTGTGACTCGTCACCATCATCATTTATGCCCCTTCCGAAATCAAAGCAATTAATCTGCAGATCCAGACAACAGATTATCTTTTTTTCAACTACCCTGTCGCTTTTTGATTCTGGTGACGAAAACCAAAAGTTGCACATTTCCATCCTTGTACTGACTTAGCCAAAATGCTTCTGCACCACAACACATACTATTACAAGGAAAATGGTAAAATCAATGTGAATGAAAGATGATGGTGATCAACCCAAAAAATACCAAGTGAATGAAAGAAATGGCTAAAATTTATTGTTATTTTTTGACCGGTAAAATTTATTGTTATTGTTTAGGCAGGGGCCGCGCGAACGCGTACCCCCTCTATCACAAATTACGACGTCCACTCTCCCATTTGAGGAGATGGTAGACCAACACATTCACCAAGTGCAATGTGAGCCACTGATCTAGGCCACGAGCCTTTTTGATCGCCCGTTGACCCCGTCCAGGTAAATATGTTTCAAGGAAGCACCTAGTCATCCTAATATAGCCAGCTCTCGTGCTCTAATCTTCTTGTGTCATCGATGTGGTACTAAACAAAACCTCAGCGCAGCCTGCAGCAACGGCATGGGCCTGTTTTTTTCGAATTTGCAACTTAGAAGTGGGCTCCTGATGGCTGGCCCGGTAGCTGAATAATATCTCCGCAAATATGTTTATATGCTCAAAAAAAAGGTTATATGTGGCTCTTTTTGTTTGCCTCAGTACTCACAGAGAAGAAGAAGAAACAAGTGATGTAAAGTTCTTTAATTTATCTGTTGATAAGCCATGTGGATCCAGGCTTCATCTGATAAACAAACACCTGACGGTGAGGTGACCTGGGCTCTCAACTCTCATGCTAGGCATCGATCAGACACATGGCACGAACAAGGATATGGCTGACAATAGCTTGCTGCCGCTTGCCGATTCCTTGCTCGTCGGCAACGTGTGACTCATCGCCATCATCATGGACGCCTTCCTGCCCCTTCCGGAATCAAAGAACAGAGGGACTGAAAGCGACATGGTAGTAGCAGAGTTGTGAGCTATTTTCTAACTGAATTTCTAGCGAACGGCCCAGAATAGTTGCAGGTAACCTCTGAATTTCTAGCGAACGGCGCGAGATATTTGGCAATTTCAGGTCTCAGGGGATGTTCTCTGGTTGCCCGCTTACTTCTTACCACTCCAACCTAACGAGAAAGTCATTTCTTTTGGTGGGGGTATGAAACTGTGAAACTATAAAAATCGTGAGGGAAGTGTTGTCAGGATAATTGTTACTGACGGTTGTTCATCAGATTGAGCCACTTTCCTATTTGCCTCCGCGGAGTAACTAAATGTATGGGATATCTGAATCTGCAAGGGGCCAGAAAATGGTTTTGATCAGGGTTTGGCATTGGGCATGTTCCGTTTTCTTTCCCCAGTAATGCTCTGGCCAGTTGGTTTTACCAAATTCCAACGCGTATTTTCGATTACTTAACTCCAATCATTGACAAGTTTCATCCATCCCCTGTTTCTTCAGAATGTTTTTGGCCCACCCCCCTTCAAAACAAATGTAGCCTGGACCTAAGCTCTCCATAGGTAAGTACAATAAGCTTTAGCTTTTCCGGCTAACCCGCTTTACTTTATGATAGTGCGTGCCAATCTCTGCCCCTTCAAGAATCAAAGAAGCGGCATGTCAAATATCAACACAGAAAAGGGTAGAAGAAATATGTGCTACTAGATCAACAACCCCGGTAAGTGGCAACACGTCACTACTCATGCTGGATACAAAACCATTAATCTGAAGACAAAGTATCCTGCCTGGTCGCTTTCGCTTTCTGATTCTGCATGAAGGTGACGAAAACTGAAAGTTGCACGTTTCCATCCTAGTGCTGAGTACTGACTTAGCCAAATGCTTCTGCACCACCGTAAAACATAGGAGTATTACACATGAATGAAATGGCCAAGGAAATTTAACATAGTAAAATCAAGAGCTCATAAATGAATATCTAAAATTTATTATTTTTGTTTTTGTCCAGATCTACCCTGAACTTTTGTCCGAAAGCGGGCATGAAAGCCTTTGTTTCTCCTTTGTCACCTTTGTTTTTCCATAGTCGCAGCCAACCTTTGATGCACGTGGCGTCAGATATTTAGCGACCTCGTGTGTCATGGAGATCTTCTTTAGCGCTTAGCACTTCAATTCTTATGGTTATTATTTTTTGCCGACAGTAAAGTGAATTCTCTGAAACCGTAGTACAATAATGGAATAATGAGATGTTGCCAGAATACTTATTTTTTGTGAGTACGCCTGTTATCAAAACGAACTTTCAGGTTTAAATATTCGCCATTCCCCTTTCCCGTGTCGCCAAGAGTTGCCAATGACTATTCATCAGATTGAGCCATTGCCCCCTAAGGCTCTGGGTATCTGAATCTGGCTACCAAAGGGGGCCAGAGACCGGCTTTGACTAGTGTTGGGCACTGGACATGTTCTATTTTCTTTCCCAATGATGCTCTAATTAATTGGTTTTAGAAATTTTCTACACCTGATTTCGATTACACTATTCCAATCACTTACATGAAAGTTTCAGCCCCAGCTTCTTCAGAATGTTTTTGGCCCTTCCCACATTAAAAAAGAGAGGCATTCCTTGACCCTTCCGGTGATAAAAACAAGTGTTGCCAGGAGCCCAGGACCCAAGCTCCTGTCTAATAACTGATAAGTATGATAAGCTAGCTGCCATGCCTCGTCAATGAAAACAACAGAAATGACTTAGCTTTATCTTTGTCGACTACTCTTTTTACTTGACAACAGTGTGTGTGACTCATCGTTAATCTCTGACCCTTCCAGAATCAAGGATTAAATATGAGCATAAGAAAGATACTCTGTCTGTCTGGATCAACAGACAACAGCCATGGTCACTGACAAGTGACGACACGTTGCGAATGATGTGCCTTGGTCTTCTTGTCCTGGCCGCTCTCTGTTTCTTGTTCTCTTCTCTGAAGTGATGGAAACTGGAAATCGAAGTTTCATATTACCTCATGTCAGATAGTGAACAATGCCACAGGTAAAATACAAAGCTTGCGCATCACAAAAATAAGATGACCAAAATTTATTTTTTTTAATTGGCAGGGGCCGCGCGAACGCGTACCCCCTCTACCACAAATTACGATGTCCACTCTCTCAATTGGGAGATGGTAGACCAACACTCTCACCAAGTGCAATGTGAGCCATTGATCTAGGCCACGAGCCTTCTTGATCGCTTGTTGACCCCGTCCAGGTAAGTATGTTGCAATGAAGCACGTACACATCATAATATAGCCAGCTATCGTGCTCTAATCTTCCTGTGTCATCGGTGTGGTACTAAACAAAACCTGAGCGCTGCGCTGCAGCCTGCAGCAACGGCATGGGCCTATTTTTGGTGTTCTGGCATGGGCCTCTTTTTTGGACGTGTGACTTAAGTGGGCTCCTGATGGCTGGCCCGGTAGCCAAATAGTATCCCCCACAAAAATGTTTTGTGATTCTGAAAAAAACAAACAAATATGTTTTGTATTTATCCGTGGCTCTTTTGGATTCGAAAAAATAATAATATCCATGGCCCTTTTTGTTTGTCACTCCCCCAAGAGCTATCTTTATACCATATACTTCAAAAAGGTTCCGGAAATTAACTAGTGCTTGACATCTGACCTTAGATTTTTTTTTCCTTAACAAATAATAATGCTGTAGTCTATTGGATTTAGACATTTTCACAGGCTATATTATTCCATCTACCGACGAAAGTTTCAGCCGTCGGCGATGCTTTTGGGCCCCTCTCTCCCTTCAAAGAACATAGTCATTCCTTCACGGTTGGCACCCTCGGCCTCAGCCCTCAATAAGAAAAGAAAGAACAAGTGATGCCAAGTTCTTTAATTTATCTGTTGATAAGCCATGTCGATCCAGACTTCCTAGTCGAGATCGATAGCAGAACTTGAGAGAGATAAACAAACACCTGATATCAGAGGTGACCTGAGCTCTCATGCGAGGCATCAATCAGGCATATGACACGAGGAAGGATATGACTGATAATGGCCGTTTGCCGGTTCTTTATTCGTCGGCAACGTGTGACTCATCGCCATCATCATTCCTGCCCCTCGCGGAATCAAAGAACTAGAGGCTGAAAGCGACATGATAGTAGCTTAGTTGGAGCGATTTTCTAACTGAATTTCAAGCGAACCCCGGTAGTTGCAGTTAATCTCCGGTGCTCTCTGGTTCACTGCTTACTGCTTGCCACTCCAACCTAACAAGGAGATTCCTTGCAAAAGAAAAATAAACTAACCAGGAGATGCATTTGTTTCGGTGTTGTCAGGATAATTGATATGTAAACACATTTTCAGGATTATTTATTTTGTATTTTTCTTTTTCATTACGCCAAGAGGTACTAATGATTGTTCATCAGATTAAGCCACTCTCCTATTTGCCTCCGCAGAGCAAATGTATGGGTATCTTAATTTGCAAGGGGCCGGAAAATGGTTTTGGCTCGTATTTCGCATTGGACATGTTCCGTTTTCTTTCCCAGTAATGCTCTAATCAGTTGGCTTTGGAAAATTCTGACACCTATTTTCGACTACTCAATTCCCAATTGTTGCCAAGTTTCATCCCCTATTTCTTCAGAATGTTTTTGGCTCTTTCCACTTTAAAAAAGAGAGCCATCTTTCACACATCCGGTGATAAAAACAAATCTTGCCTGGACACAAACTGAAGCGCGATTACATGATCACATTGTGTCCCTTCAGGAATCAAAGAAGCGTCTGAAAATGGTGATTGAAATTTAAGTGCTGGATCAACAACCGCGGTAAGCGACAACACGTCCCTACTCATCCCGGATACAAAATCATTAACGTGCAGATCCATACGACAAAGTATCTTTTTCAGCTGATCTGGTCGCTTTCTGATTATGCATGAGGGTGACGAAAACTGAAAGTTGCACATTTCCATCCTAGTACCGACTCAGCCAAATACTTCCATGAACATAACAAAGGATCAAATAAAAAATTCACAAGCAAACCAAAGAAAATACCAAGGAAAATTATCAAGATAAAATCAAAAGTTCAAAACTGAATGGCTAAAATTTATTGTTTTAAATTTGACAAGGGCCGCGCGAACACGTACCCCCTCTACCACAAATTACGACGTCCATTCTCCCGCTTGGGGAGATGGTAGACCAACGCACTCACCAAGTGCAATGTGAGCCATTGATCTAGGCCACGAGCCTTATTGATCGCTCGTCGACCCCGTCCAGGTAAGTACCTTGCAACGAAGCACCTAGCCATCATGATATAGCCAGCTCTCCTACTCTAATCTTCCTGTTTTGTCGAGGTGGTACTCAACTAAACAACAGCGCTGCGTAGTTATGTGTTGTTTGGACGTGGGCTTGTTTCGCGTGGAGTTTTGTCACTAAATGGGCTCGGGATGGCTAGGCCCAGTAATGATAATACGAACATAAAATTCGATGTTCACTTAAAAAAAACCTACTTCTAAAAAAAACTTTTAAAAAAACCTGTAAGATTGCTCACTGTTTTGCACTTGCCAAACGTAAAGATCCAATACGGGGTTCCATATCTATTTTGCTGTTCTGCCTCCAAGAGCTGTACCATACGTGATACCTGAGCTCTCAAAAGGGCAAGGAAACGGCGATGACCTGTGCTTGTAGTTAACCGTAGCTTTTCGTCTCCCAGTAATGCTCTAGTCTACTGCATTCAGAAACTTCCGCAGGCTAACCTGAGTTTTTCAGGCTCCATAATCTGATTACACTATTCCAGTTATCGCCGAAGTTTTGGTCCTTTGCGACTTTTTGGGCTCGTCTTCCCCTTCAAAGAAGTAGCCATTTCTTCTTCACGGTCGACGCCCCCACTGTCGCAGGGAAAAGAAAAAAACAAGTGATGTCAAGTTGTTTTTTTATGATATGAGCTATGTCGGCCCAGACTTCCTAGTCAAGTGTGATAGAAGAACCATAGAGACTAGTAAGCTTGCACGTGCAACACACGTCTGGACTGAAAGCATGTTATACAATGAAACATAATTTTTTTTATCATAATTTCATTTCAAAAATACATATTTCTAATTCCCAAGTCATAAAGATAGGATCTATTTTATTGACAGGATTTATCACTACTTTAGCTACTTTAGCAGCTTGACCAATTACACGGAATTCGTGATTATTCTATTTCCTGATGCTCGCTATGTATAGTGGTCAAATAGGATTATTTTCTTTGCGAGACCTTTTACTATTTTTTATCATGTGGGAGTTAGAATTAATTCTTGTTTACTTACTTTTATCCGAGTGAAGCGGCCCCAGGTGTAAGAATGCCCAGATATCATGTGGGAATTGACAGGATTTATCGCTTCACTCGCAGCAAACCATCAGGTTGCATCGATATCATATCTTTATCACCAAAATAAAACATGAATCATGCTACTCATTACCTACAAGTCCTGATCAATGTAGTTCAATGGCCAGCCCTTTCCCCTGCGGTTGTACCAAGCGACGGCCCATACATACTCGTCGACGGAGCCGCTTCGCCCAACTCACAACAGCTGTCGTCGGCTCGCTCATCTCCCTCACAGAACGGCATCGCTTCGCTCGCAGCAAACCATCAGGCTGCATCGATATCATATCTTTATCACCAAAATAAGACATGAATCATATGCTACTCATTACCTACAGGTCCTGACCAATGTAGTTCAATGGCCATCCCTTCCCCCTGCGACTGTACCAAGTGACGGCCCATACATACCCGTCGACGGAGCCGCTTCGCCCGACTCACAACAGTTGTCGTCGGCCCGCTCGCCTCCCTCATAGAACGGCATCGCTTCGCTCGTAGCAAACCATCAGGCTGCATCGATATCATATCTTTATCACCAAAATAAGACATGAATCAACTCATTACCTACAGGTCTGACCAATGTAGTTCATGCCATTCCCCCTGCGGCTGTACCAAGCGACGGCCCATACATATCCGTCGACGGACAATGCGGATGCCCGAGCCAGTGCAACAAGAATAACACTTATTACGTGGAGATCCGGACCAATGTAGTTCATTTGACAACATTTAGTGTTCATTCTTCCATGGTCAGGTCCTGACCAATGGAGGTATAAATTTTTTTTTTGCAATCTATCCATTTTAAATAGCATGCCTCTCCTACAACTTTCAGAAAACGTACTGGCATGTCCTATGCCTAGATAATGGCCATTCCAGGTCCACAAACTAATTAAAAAATACAGGTAGCCGTTTGAGATTGCAAGTCTAATAGTAGCTCTTAGATGACAAATAACAAAATCTAATAGTGACCAGGATGGGCATCCCATCGTGTCTCTAATTTGGGGTTGTACTTGGCACCTTTTTTTGTATGAATTTAGTCGGTTCACTCAAATTTTCATCTAAGCTCAATAAAACTGAGCCATGCATAGCTAGTCTTTCCACGGCCAATAGCAGCTTTACACAAAAATAGCTCATCATGAACCGGCAAAAGCATCAGCTACGCGATGCATGTGAAATCGCATCCCAAGTCCTAAAGGTATATGGCTATTGAATATCAAGAAACAAGCTAGAAAGCAGCAAGGCAATGAAAATGGATGGATTCCATGGCAGCATGATCTCTGTGCCCTCCTATCATAGTGAATCTTAATTAGGGCAGGGAGAAACTGCCGAGTTGCCTTCTTTGGTTCCCGTGTATAGACACCTGCAGCATATAACTTTTTGTAGCAAAATGTAAAATATTAACACTGTTCCAAATGAATTTGCATAGGCCCTACGAAAAAAAGTATAGTCGTGAACCATGGTGCATATATATAACAATGTCTGAATTAAGATGATGAGCATTACAACAGGGGGAGGTAATTGACCTTAAATCACTTACATATGAATATGTATACTCTAAATGTAGGCCTTGGCTGAGAAGCAAGACAGATCTGGACATTCAGTAAGTAAAGCCACAAACTTATCCACCTCTTCATCCCTGAAACAACATATTTCTATAAGATAGTATATCTGTATATGCACTGAACAAAGCCCGCATGTTGGAATAGAATAATGCTCATGAATGTAATCAAATGAACTAAGAATTTGCTAATATGTCTAGCAGGACACATCGCTCATCCTCGTTCCTCCTCGGCACAATTGCATTCCATAGTATGGTTATACATATCCTCAAACATGTAGGAACTAATATTTGTCTTTCTCACGTGCATGAAGAAATAGTTACATTTACGTGCTAGAAAACTAATTGGATGAGAAGTACATATGTCGCTCATTGTTGTTCTTGTATAAAAACAGTACGAAAATGGGATCATAAACTCACCAATCCTTGTTGTCTCTCTTTATTTACAGAGCATTTAACCTCTGCCTCACACAACGTATATATGTCTCAGCATTCGGCATGTACCTTTTGTCAATGTCAACATACTCAAATACGACATCTTCACCAAGTTCCAATGTAACAGGCTGTCAAGAAAAAAGATGCAATACCAAAGGTGAGAATGGCAGTCTATTAGCCAATATATTCTACTGTAATAATTAGTCTAAAGGAGAAAAGATGCACGATATGTGATAAATTAGTACAAATATAAATAAAATTATAGAAATGTGGAACAAACCTTGACCCTAGGAGTTGCAGCAACTATAATCCTTTTACCAGTTTCATAGCTCCAAATTAATGCAACCTAATAGTTTATCCATCCCTTCACCTGGTGACCTCTTGGACTTAAATAGAGATGATTTCTGAAACAAAATGTGAGATGTTTACTCTGGGCCTCACCCAAACACACTTATGTACTTTGTTTTGGAAAATATGTATTCAAATAGCTTGCATAGAAAATGGTGTCAAGAAAGAGCCAACTTAATCAAATGGCCTTGCTACATATAATCGATAACCTTCAAGCTATTTCGAAGTCCATATTTCTTTTATCAAAAACCATAATAAAGTTCTTGTGTCATAACAAATAACCTGCTGGTCAGGATGCAGAACCTGAATGTTTTTTCCATCTGCATAACACATTGCAGTTTATGAGAAACCGCAAAAAATCATATCGCCCAAGAGAGGCAACCTACAAACACACATCAATTACATTGTCCGAAATAAATATTTCTAGCATCAATTGAAACCATGTTTGAACTATAAATGAGTAATGTATGTAGTTAGTGACATACAACGATCCAGCCACTAAAGTTTGTGCTCTTGAGCACCTGCACAGGCACGAAATAAGTAATCATAGGAGAGGGAAATCACTAATGAACATTGCAAGTTTGCAACTAATTTGTAGAGTGTGGTTAATCACAGTCGACCGGACAGAGAAGAAAGCACACATGATCCTACGTACCGCTGAACACCCTCCCGATTATGCACTCCAATGGACTATTGTTCGCGTCATCAATCTGCACAAATTTGCAAGATGAACTTGGATAATGCATTTCAAGTATGAACTGCTAGCTAGGAGAAAACTGAATGTGGAGCACCTGATGAGGGTGACGATGCGCTTGGAGGTGGGAGCGATGCACTGGCCATGGTCGTCAAGGACGAAGCCAGCGGGTGGCTTGGGCATGGCGTCGCCCGACCATGTCCCCCCCAGCGAACCTCCCCCCCCCAGCCTCCTTGTTGTCATAGTCCCTATACCCTGCCTCATCGTCAAAATTCTCATCCATCCGCAGAGCGTCGGGCGAGCGGGCCATGCCTGCCGGCGGCGCGCGTCTGGATTGCTCCCTGGACGGCGGCCGCTCGGCTAAGCCTCTCGGCGGCCCGCGCCCTTGGTGGTGGCGACTGGGTACGCCAGTAGGGCCTTCCCTCCCTGGCGTACCTTGTTCTTCGTCGTCGTCATCGTGGAGCCTGGGCGGCAGCCCATGCTGGCGGGTCTGCGGAGGAGGGCCGCGGTTCCTGGGTGGCAGCCTGGACGACCGCTGCTGCCTCGGCGGTGCAGTCACTCGGACGGAGACACACCTCCCGCAACCCACTCTTAAGCAGATTAAGCCTCGTCCCAGCGGAGAATCGGCTGGCGATGAGACCGTGGGCCACGCTTAAGCAGATGCGAGCGCTCATAGGGGTGTGGCGATGGCATGGGGCGGTGGCGGGGCGGCGGAGTGGAGGAGCGGTGATCGATGACCCTCCAAGCGGTTGGCGGCAGCAATAGAGAAGGGATGGCATGTGGATCGTGGCATCGTGCTCATGTATTCTAGGACGACGAAGGGGTACAGATGGATTAGCATGGGATCGGTGGGTTAGTGGAAACGTGGAGTGGCATTGGTGGGTAATTAAAGTGTAAAACACGTTTGATAGATTGGAGCCATTTGGACCATCAGATTGCAAGTTTCAACGGATAGGATGATTTGGTTCTCCGTCCTCTCGTGCTTTTATAAGGGTAGTAGATAAACAAACACCTGATGGCTTTTAAGGTGAGCTGGGCTCTCATCAACCCAAAGATCAATAGGAAATGACAATAGCTAGCTTGTCGATTCTTTACTTGTGAGCAACATGTGACTCATCATCACCGTCATCGTGGTTCATGGATTTCCGCCCCTTCAGGGATCAAAGAAGCATCTACCCCTCCTGCTCCTATCAGCGGCCAAAGATGACGACAAGTAGAAGAAAACAAGGTGCGTACTACGTGCGCTGCCTACCTGGGATCAACCGACGGCGCGCGTTGGATCTACAATAGAACCTCGCGTCAGATCGAAACGGCAAGGTTTTCTGGCTCAACTGGTCGCTTTCTGGTTCTCCGCTTAGCGCCGGCCACCGAAGCGCGGGCTAGATACTACTAGATCGGATCCCACAGGTGGATTAAAAGAATGGGGTGGTTGCAGAGGGGTCACATGAATGTATGATTGGACTGATTAGCGGTGATCAGATCACCGATCACGGGGTGTGCCGCGCGCGTTCTTTGCCGCGTCGATCGCATGAATGATTGCACTCGGTGATCGGCGGTGATCAGAGCAGTGATCACCCGATCGGTTCGCCGATACTGTTGGTGATCGATCGGCATGAAAGCGTTGCGCGCGCACCAAGATTAAGTGTAGCACCTAGGGTTGCGGTGATCCTCGCCAGGTGGCAGTAATCTCGTTAGCAGCTGCTGATGGATGATGATAAACCGAGTATCTGGGATAAACCGAGTGCCACCGGTGGATCCCAAGAATATAATTCTATGAGAATGATCACGGGCAGAAAAAAAAAGTGAGAGTGATCACAAACAAATGATTGATTTTGTGAACGTCTGCATCTATGCTGTGCTTATAAAATAATCTTTCAAAATAATTTTGTAATTGAGATAAATTGTGATGTGATAGACTACACTGGGAAAATTTGACCAAAACTGAGGAGAAAAAATGAAGAGAAATTATTGTTTCATCTATACTGCATTTCTTATTTCTTTTACTTCTTACCAGCACAGGTCCTATTTCTTGTTCTCATAGTGTAAACTGAATCTGCTTGCGAATTTGTACTGAATTTTTTTCATAAAATTCCAATCATGAAAATGGAATGACATAGTATCAAAAAATGTCTTATATTATGGGACGAAGGGAGTACACATCAATGCATTCCCAAATTTAAATCCTCTAGAAATCCTATAGATTCATTCGAACTATAAGAAGCCTCAAAGACACGAGATGCGAACTAAACAGAAGGTGCAACTGTTACATGAGATTGTTGGGATTCAAAATGTAGGATTGCACTATCTCGTACTCCCTCCGGTCCTTTTTAGTCTGCATATAAATTTTATTTGAAGTCAAAATATCTCTACTTTGACTAAACTTATAGAAAATAGTATCAACATTCACAATGTCAAATTAATATTTTTAGATTCATTATGAAATGTAGTTTCATAGTACGCATGTTTGGTATTGTAGATGTTGATGTTTTGTAATATAAATTTGGTCAAATTTTGCAAAGTTTGACTTGACAGAAATCTAATACGCGAAGTAAAAAGGACCGAAGGGAGTAGGATCTGTTCCTCTCTTTTTCACTAATGAGAAAAATATTCCCACCATCCCAAACAAGGCCTAAGATCAACTTTAGAAGATTCGTCGTATGGCCTTGGTTGGCATAATAACCGTCATTATGATTATTTTGACTGAAAACGCCACCCCAACAAAGCAGACATCTAGCTCTCAACCTGCATAAATTATGGAGTGCAGGGCCGTCGATGAGGGTGGCCAAGGTGGGCGACCACACAGGCCCCCCTAAAAAATTGGGGCCCTCGAAATCATTAATTTCACGTTAATTATATTGCATGTCAGGCACTGTCTCATCAGCCAAATGATTTATTTCCTTCTCTACGCACCCCTGCATGCATGGGATATCTTAGGCTGGTCACAATGGGTAAGAACATAAGCTAGTAACTTCACACTTCCCTAGACTATGTTACTACCTCTATAGTGGGTAGGAACATCTGTGTAGTGTCATGCAATAATGTATTTATTAGGTTATAGACTCATTGTTTCTTGGAGTGTGTGATGTTCCGGTAACTTAGCTAGTTACCACAAACACCTTTCTCTTCATTAAATACGTGCCACATAAGCAAAGTTGTATTGGAGTGTGTGATGTTACTCCTAAGTTCCTCCCCACTGTGACCAGCCTTACCTGTATTATCTCCCTGCATGCGCAGGATTCGTTTCCATCTCTTTCTCTTTCTCCCAAGCAACGTAGTACTACTAGCCATTTATTTCCGGATCTTCCGGCGCTTTAATTAAGGAAATCACCATGCAGATCGCTCTATTCGTGGGGCCATTTTCCTTACCGTATACTCTCAGTGAAAAATGCTTAATATTTTCGAATTCCCAAAAAATTAATACACACCTAATAACATGAAACAAAGAGAGTATGAATTTTTGAAATTGTAAGGCCCTGTTTTATATTCAATGATCATACAATGCAAATGTACAACCTGGATTACTCCACGTGACACGATTCATGACAGCTGATATATGTGACGACGGCACATATTACACGAACTGATAGCCAAACCATACCATAAAGATTTTTTACCACTTCGGGGCCCCAAATTTCTGGAGACGGCCCTGATGAAGTGTGCTTCATATACGCGCCGTGATACTCCATATTTAGAGGCTGGGGCGTGTCATTCGTCAACCGCTCGTGCGCGGGGGAAGATTCAACCTGGCCTTTTCCTTCCACACAAACCTATCAATGAAGATGACATTCGTATGGGCGCCGCTTCCACCACACTCACCCTCTGACCCACCCTGCCATCCTCCGCTCTCTATCCCTCCATCCTTGTCGCCGGCACAATCACCACCATTGACCATGTCGGTGCGGCCGCGCTCTCTCCACGGACTTTCGGTTGTTCAACTCCTAGTTGTTTCATTGAATCCATTTTGTAGATCCAAGTTAAAATCCTAGTGTAAACGGATGTTCAAATCTATTATTAAAAAACTTCCATGTTGAAAAATAAATTTGAGTTGGTGCCTGAATGACAAGTGGGACGCACATGTAATAAAACATATGGATGCGGCGTTATGGCGAATCTGTATTTGCGCACATTTTTCACGGCCTCCATATATCCATATGACGCGCGCTTCATATCCCATATGACGATAATCGATACAACGAACGGCTAGAGCTGCCCTTAGTAGAAGTATTCTTCGTGCGCATGTAGGCCACTGATGGGGTTGTGTACCTAGGGTAGGATCATGGACCTGATCCAAGTAACTTACCCTAGGACATCCTTAGAAGAGGTCGCCTTCCAGTCGATCAACGAGGATTCACTCGACTGGCCTGAAGGACTCGACCACGAAGACTCACTCGACCACCAGGAGGTCAAGAGGCACTCTGCACTGCAACGGCCTGTAATCAAGTAGACTTTATGATAGTAAAGGCACTTTATGTGGGGCGTTACCAGTAACGCCCCAGACTTAACTCACCTTAAACCCTCTCCTGCGTGGGCTGGCTAGGGTCCTGGCGCACTCTATATAAGCCACCCTCCTCCACAGGCAGAAGGGTTCGGCACCTTGTAATTCATACATTCATAATCCACTCGACCGCCTCCGGGCTCCGAGACGTAGGGCTGTTACTTCTTCCGAGAAGGGCCTGAACTCGTACATCCTTTGTGCTTACAACCTCTCCATAGCTAGGACCTTGCCTCTCCGTACCTACCCCCCACTCTACTGTCAGGCTTAGAACCACGACAGTTGGCGCCCACCGTGGGGCCGGTGTTTTAGCGATTTTGTGGAGAAGTTGCGATTCTTCCGATTACTCTCATCATGGTGTCTGTTGGAGTTTTGGTCAAGGGTCAAGAGATCCGTCTCGGCACCCTCACCTTCATCGCCGACGACTCCGCATGGCTCCAGGAGGCTCCACTCGACGTAGACGCGCTCCCCGTCCGCGGTGCGACGCATTTTCGCGCATGTGTCCGCGGCGTTCTGCTGCGGCAACCGTCGACCCAGTATCGGTCGGCTCCTCCATCATCCACCCTCCCGGTCTCCCGCCAGCGCAAGCGCTCAGGCCGGTCGAGGCTTCAGCGATGGGTGAGTCACGCAGTGGCTCGCCAATCGGCCACTACACAAGTTGCGGCAATCGAGCCCAACGAATCTCTCTACGGCTTGTTCGATCAGTCGACTGGCTCCGGAGAGACTGCATCCGAGTGCGGAAGCAGTGATCCAGCGGCGGAAATCTTGATGGTCGACGGGCCCCACAGCCCTCCTGGCTTCGCCCGTGGTGGTGGAGCAGGTGACGGCGGCGACCCTGCACGAGACTACGAAGAATACCAGCCCGAGCCACTCGACTCTCTGCAAAGAGAAGAGCTTCGCCGCAGGAACGAGGATCCCCTGCGTATTCCCATCGCAGGAGAAACCCCCGAGGCTCGTGCCTTGGAGGAGGCGCGTCTGGCCAATTTGGCCGAGCGCACTCGACTGGAGAACCTTCAGCGAGCACTCGACGAGCGCGCGCGGCAACGAGTTCCCGACACCAGTCGACGTCAATTCTTCCCGCCGACTCAGGTATATCGAACCCCAATTCAGAATTTAGCAGCTGCGACCCGTATAGCAGAGTCCATTCAGCCTTCGCAGTCAGAAGCTGGCAGAGGTTTGCTGCAAATCAGGGATCTGCTCCGGGCAGCAGGAGATCAGAATTCAGCCGTGTCTCAGTCGCGCAACAGAATTCACAGTCGATCTGTCACTGTGAATACGGTTCAGTCGGCTCACAGCCCCAAATCGCCTCCGCGGCGCGAAGGGCGTGAGAATCGGCGAGATCAATATGGCGACAGACTCGACCGAGATGATAGGCGTCGAGTGCCCTATTCCCCTCCGAGGGGTGGGTCTTACGCTCCTCGGCAGCCAGATGATAGGCGTCAGTACAGTACAGGGCGTAGGGTTCCAGTTGACCCCAGAGAGCCAGGCTTCGACGCGCGATCCATTATCGTGCAAGGGTTGGTCGACCGGAACAGAGCCCATCGAGGCGCACTCGACAGAGGTGTACCCACGAGCAGTCGAGTACATGTTTCTGGTCCTGAATGTTTCAACAGAGCTATCAGAGCCGCAGTTATCCCCCCCCCCCAATTTCAGGTTGGCAACAGGAGTCAGCAAGTTCACTGGTGAGTCTAAGCCTGAAACTTGGCTTGAAGACTACCGAGTGGCAGTTCAGATCGGTGGTGGGAACGACGAGGTGGCCATGAAGCATTTGCCCCTCATGTTGGAAGGTTCTGCCAGGTCATGGTTGACTCAATTACCTCCTAGCAGCATTTACACTTGGGAAGATCTGTCCCGAGTGTTCGTCAGAACGTTTGAAGGGACTTGCAAGCGACCAGCGGGATTGACAGAGTTGCAAGTCTGCGTGCAGAAAACTAATGAGACTCTCAGAGAGTATATTCAGAGGTGGATCACTTTGCACCACACTGTGGAAAATGTCTCTGATCATCAGGCAGTATGCGCCTTCAAAGACGGCGTCAAGAACAGAGAACTGAGTTTGAAATTTGGTCGAACCGGTGACATGACCTTGAGTCGGATGATGGAGATTGCTACCAAGTACGCCAACGGCGAAGAAGAAGACCGACTCCGAAGCGGCAAGCACAAGCCGAGTCAGTCGGAAAAAGGAAACACCAGTCGGAAACAGAAGCGGAAGGCTGAACCGGCAGCTCCTGGAGAGGCTCTGGCCGTGACTCAAGGAAAGTTTAAGGGGAAACCAAAAGGATCCTGGAACCCCAAGAAGGTAAAGGATAAAGAAGGGAACGACGTGATGGATATGCCGTGTCACATTCACACGAAGAAAGATGAAGAGGGGAATATCATTTACCCAAAGCACACCACTCGCCAATGTCGACTCCTGATCCAGCAGTTTCAGGGAAAACAGTCTAAGGACAAGGAGAAGGAGTCGGACAAGGCCGAAGACAAAGAGGACAGTGAGGGAGGATATCCGCATATCAACTCCACTTTGATGATCTTTGCAGATGTGGAAAGCAGAAGTCGACTGAAAGTGATTAACCGAGAGGTGAACATGGTTGCCCCAGCAAAGGCAAATTATCTGAAGTGGTCTCAAACACCCATCACATTCGACCAATCTGATCACCCGACTCATATTGCCACCCCCGGGAGGCAAGCTTTGGTGGTCGATCCAGTTGTCGAAGGCACTCGACTGACAAAGGTGCTGATGGATGGTGGAAGTGGGCTGAACTTATTGTATGCAGACACATTGAAAGGTATGGGCAT
This sequence comes from Triticum aestivum, assembly GCF_018294505.1. Classification (NCBI taxonomy): domain Eukaryota; kingdom Viridiplantae; phylum Streptophyta; class Magnoliopsida; order Poales; family Poaceae; genus Triticum; species Triticum aestivum. The sequence continues at coordinate 569,932,829 of NC_057812.1, forward strand.
TCCGATGTCCCGACTGAGCACTAGTAACATGAGCTTCCATGGAGTTATACCAGGGAAGAAGGCCGAGTCACTCGGCCAGATAGCTTTGGACGTAGTGTTTGGTGATTCGAAGCATTTTCGCAAAGAAAAGTTGACGTTTGAGGTCGTGGATTTTCAAAGTGCATATCATGCCATTTTGGGGAGACCAGCCTATGCACGGTTCATGGCTCGACCATGTTACGTGTACCTCAAATTGAAGATGCCCGGTCCCAAAGGTGTGATCACTGTCACCGGTGATAGGAAAAAGGCAGAGGAGTGCTTTCAGAAGGGCTCCAAGATTGCCGATTCCCAAGTGACAGCGGTCGAGTTCGAAGAATACAAGCAAAACGCGGATCCGAGTGACTTGCTGCGATCCAAGAAGCCCGCCACAGGGTCTGCATTCCAGTCGTCCGGTGAGACGAAGCCTGTTCACATTCACCCAACCGACCCTGAAGCAGCTCCGACCCGCATCTCCACAACACTCGACCCAAAATAGGAAGAAGCGCTCATCCAGTTCCTCCGCGAGAACTGGGACATTTTTGCATGGAAGCCCGCTGACATGCCAGGTGTTCCCAGGGGACTGGCTGAGCATCGCCTAAGAGTCGACTCATCTGCAAAACCAGTCAAAGAGCATCTTCGGCGGTCCGCCGTCCAGAAGAGAAAGGCCATCGGTGAAGAAGTGGCTCGACTGTTGGCGGCAGGATTTATCCGAGAGATATACCACTCCGAGTGGCTCGCTAATGTCGTCATGGTTCCTAAGAAGGACAAGTCGCTCCGAATGTGCATTGATTTCAAGCACATCAACCGGGCCTGCCCGAAAGATCACTTTCCTCTCCCTCGCATAGATCAAATTGTTGACTCGACCGCGGGATGCGAGAGGTTGTCTTTTTTAGATGCTTACTCCGGGTACCACCAGATCCGTCTGTACGGGCCCGATGAGGTAAAAACAGCTTTCATCACTCCATTCGGGTGCTTCTGCTATATCACCATGCCATTCGGCCTCAAGAATGCCGGAGCCACATTTATGCGAATGATTCAGAAGTGTCTACTCACCCAAATCAGTCGGAATGTGGAAGCTTATATGGATGATATTGTTGTCAAGTCACGAAAAGGTTCCGACCTGCTTGCTGACCTCGCCGAAACATTTGCCAACCTCAGAAGGTATGATATCAAGCTCAATCCATCAAAGTGCACATTTGGAGTTCCTGGTGGCAAGTTACTCGGTTTTCTCGTTTCCGAACGGGGAATCGACGCTAACCCAGAGAAGATTGGCACTATTCTCCGAATGAAACGCCCTGTGCGAGTGCACGATGTCCAGAAGCTTACTGGATGCTTGGCCGCATTAAGTCGATTCATCTCACGACTCGGTGAAAAGGCACTGCCTCTTTACCGACTGATGAAGAAGGCTGACAAGTTCGAGTGGACTCCAGAAGCTGATGCAGCGTTTGCCGAGCTAAAAGCTCTGCTCTCCACCCAGCCGGTGCTTGCTGCTCCAATCAGCAAAGAGCCTCTGTTGCTCTACATCGCAGCCACAGGACAAGTCGTCAGTACTGTGCTAACGGTGAGCGGGAAGAAGAAGGAAAAGCTCTCAAAGTTCAGCGCCCAGTGTATTATTTGTCTGAAGTCTTGACTCCATCCAAGCAGAGATATCCTCATTATCAGAAGCTTGTGTATGGAATATACATGACCACAAAGAAGGTTGCTCATTATTTCTCTGACCATTCCATCACAGTCGTCAGCGACGCTCCACTATCAGAGATTTTGCACAACAGAGACGCAACTGGTCGAGTGGCCAAATGGGCGATTGAACTTCTTCCCCTTGATATCAAGTTTGAGGCAAAGAAAGCCATTAAGTCCCAGGCGATAGCAGATTTCCTCGCCGAGTGGATTGAACAACAGCAGCCGACTGAAGTTCACTCGGAGCATTGGACCATGTTTTTCGATGGCTCTAAGATGTTGAATGGTTCCGGTGCTGGGGTTGTCCTGGTTTCCCCCAGAGGAGATAAGCTCAGATATGTGCTCCAGATTCACTTTGATTCCTCCAACAATGAGGCAGAATATGAGGCCCTCCTATATGGGTTGCGCATGGCCATTTCACTCGGCGTCCGTCGCCTAATGGTCTATGGCGACTCGGATTTAGTGGTCAATCAGGTGATGAAAGAGTGGGACGTGAGAAGCCCAGCCATGACTGGATACTGCAGTGCAGTGAGGAAGCTGGAGAAGAAGTTTGAGGGGTTGGAGCTCCATCATATACCCCGACTGAAAAATCAAGCAGCTGATGATCTAGCAAAGATAGGTTCCAAGAGAGAAGCCATTCCGAGTGGTGTGTTCTTGGAGCATATACACACTCCGTCAGTCAAAGAAGATCCTTTCACCGAAGAAACTCCGCAGCCCAAGGGCGCCACAGATCCGACTGAAGTTGAAGTCCCAGCGGTGGTCGACTTGATCATGGAGGTTTTGGTGGTCATTCCCGACTGGACGATTCCGTATGTCGCATATATCTTGAGGAAAGAGCTTCCGGAGGATGAGGAAGAGGCTCGACAGATCGTTCGTCGATCTAAGGCCTTTACCGTAATCAAAGGACAATTATACAGAGAAAGCGCGACTGGAGTCGGTCAGAAGTGCATAACACCAGAAGAAGGTCGACTCATCCTCAATGATATTCACTCGGGGACCTGTGGTCATCATGCGTCCTCTCGGACCATCGTGGCCAAAGCATACCGAGCCGGATTTTACTGGCCCAAGGCGAATGAGATGGCAAAAGAGATAGTAGATAAGTGCGAGGGATGTCAGTTCTACTCGAATATGTCGCACAAGCCTGCGTCAGCTTTGAAGACCATCCCACTCGTCTGGCCTTTTGCAGTTTGGGGGCTGGACATGATCGGTCCTTTGAGAACAGGACGAAGTGGCTTCACGCATGTACTGGTGGCAGTCGACAAGTTCACCAAGTGGATCGAGGCTAAACCAATCAAGAGCCTTGACACCGGTACTGCTGTTAGCTTCATCAGGGAACTAATATTCAGATATGGAGTCCCGCACAGCATCATTACGGATAATGGGTCGAACTTTGACTCAGAGGAATTCAGAGCTTTCTGCGACTCCCAAGGCACACGGGTCGACTACGCATCAGTCGCCCATCCGCAGTCGAATGGACAAGCAGAGCGAGCTAATGGACTGATTCTCAAGGGACTGAAGCCTCGACTGATGCGTGATCTCAAACACGCGGCTGGAGCTTGGGTCGACGAACTTCCATCTGTACTCTGGGGACTGCGGACCACGCCTAATCGGTCGACCGGAAGAACTCCATTCTTCTTGGTCTATGGAGCTGAAGCAGTCTTGCCGAGTGATCTTCTCCACAATGCTCCTCGAGTTGAAATCTACAACGAAGCAGAAGCTGAACAAGCGCGGCAGGACGCAGTCGACCTTTTAGAGGAAGAAAGGGAGATGGCTCTGATCCGATCGACCATCTACCAACAAGTTCTGCGCCGTTTCCACGCCCGAAATGTGAGAGGTCGAGCCTTCCAGGAAGGGGATTTGGTTCTCCGAGTGGATCAGCACAAACCACACAAGCTTGCTCCTTCTTGGGAAGGCCCCTTCATCGTCACCAAGGTTCTCCACAACGGGGCGTACCGTCTCTACAACGTCGAGCATAATATCGACGAGCCCCGAGCTTGGAACGCGGAGCTACTCCGCCCATTTTACACTTAAGTTTTATCACTCAAATGAGTTGCAATAAAGTACTTTTGTAGTTCATGGACCTCAAAATAATAGTGTCATAGTTCCTCCACAATATCTGTCACTTTTTATTTTTATTTTCCAATAAAATTCCCCTCAGTGGGTGACTTAGTTGCGAATCCGTTTCGCCTAAGTTTGTAAAAATCCTACCGAGTGGTGAGCCAGACTCCCACTCAGAGGCTTAGCTGCGAATCCGTTTCGCCTAAGTTATCAAAATCCTACCGAGTGGTAAGCCAGCCTTCCACTCGGAGGCTTAGCTGCAGCCTTGTGCTCGCCTAAGTTATCAAAATCCTACCGAGTGGTAAGCCAGCCTTCCACTCGGAGGCTTAGCTGCAGCCCTGTGCTCGCCTAAGTTACAAAAATCCTACCGAGTGAAGAGCAACCCTCTCACTCGGGGGCTTAGCTGCAGTCCAAGCACTCGCCTAAGTTATAAAAATCCTACCGAGTGGTGAGCCAGGCTCCCACTCGGAGGCTTAGCTGCGAATCCGTTTCGCCTAAGTTATAAAAATCCTACCGAGTGAAGAGCAACCCTCTCACTCGGGGGCTTAGCTGCAGTCCAAGCACTCGCCTAAGTTGTGAAAATCCTACCGAGTGAAGAGCAACCCTCCCACTCGGAGGCTTAGCTGCGAATCCGTTTCGCCTAAGTTATAAAAATCCTACCGAGTGAAGAGCAACCCTCTCACTCGGGGGCTTAGCTGCAGTCCAAGCACTCGCCTAAGTTGTGAAAATCCTACCGAGTGAAGAGCAACCCTCTCACTCGGGGCTTAGCTGCAGTCCAAGCACTCGCCTAAGTTATAAAAATCCTACCGAGTGGTGAGCCAGGCTCCCACTCGGAGGCTTAGCTGCGAATCCGTTTCGCCTAAGTTATAAAAATCCTACCGAGTGAAGAGCAACCCTCTCACTCGGGGGCTTAGCTGCAGTCCAAGCACTCGCCTAAGTTGTGAAAATCCTACCGAGTGAAGAGCAACCCTCTCACTCGGGGGCTTAGCTGCAGTCCAAGCACTCGCCTAAGTTGTGAAAATCCTACCGAGTGAAGAGCAACCCTCTCACTCGGGGGCTTAGCTGCAGCCCTGTGCTCGCCTAAGTTACAAAAATCCTGCCAAGTGGAGAGCAACCCTCTCATTCGGAGGGCTTAGCTGCAGCCCAGTGCTCGTCTAAGTGGACTAAAGAATAAGTCGATTGCAGCACAGGCACCTTGCTTTGAACCTGCAAAAGACATTCCGAGCCGAAGGCAATCGTATTCAAGCAGCAAATCCAAGTTTGAATCGACATCTAAAGGAACCGAAAGTGCTCAGGCGTCAAGCCTGTTCAGGTTTGTCGGTTACAATTTCACTCGGCATACCGAGGCAAATTTAAAACGTCGAGCCAGAAGAAGTTTTTTACCCCTCCTGTGGAGGGCTGGAAGGTGCAACAAATTCATCAAGGTCAATCCCGTCGGCGATCCGAGTGGCAGCTGCAAGGAAAGTTTCCATAAAGGATCTGAAGTCGTGCTTCTTGGTATTGGCCACCCGAAGGGCCGCCAGCTTCTCTTCTCGCGCATCTCGAGTCGATGCGAGATGTGGCGGCCTTCAGCCTTGCGAGATAGTCCACGACAGCTGCAACACGAGACTCCAGTCGGAAAACATCCATGGCAACTTCGTCGTTCACCGGAGAATTGACAGGGTCAAGGTTTGGCTCCAGTCGGCTGGTTTCTTCTTCAAAGTTTTGACAAAATTCTGCAAGGGTGATCACTAAGTCAAGGAGATAGTCGAATGGAAAAAGCCACAATTGGAAATATTTGCCAAACATGGAGGTCTACCTTCAAGCATAAGGAACAACTTCTTGGCAAGGCCACTCAGGAAGGCCTCCAGTTCAGTTTTCTTCTCAGTCAATTTGCTGACTTGGTCGGTCAGGGCAGCTTTGTCAGTTTTCAGTCGACTGACCTCCTTGTTGGCAATCCCAAGAGCAGCTTTCAGATTGGTATTGTCTTGTTCGAGCTTGGTGACTGAAGCTAACTTCTCGTCAGCAAGCTTGATCTTCTCAGCTAGCTCAAGGTCTTTCTTCTGCTGGGCCTCCCTTACCTTACCTGCAAGTTACAGCAAGATCAGATGCTGAAACAAGCAAGGGGAAAAGCAGTCGTCAGGGTCTCACCAAACATACCTTCGGTCTCCTCCTTTGCCTTTGTCAGCTTCTCCTGAACCAGCTTCAAGCTCAGCTCGACTTGAGTATGTTTTTGTTCCAGCTCTGAGTAGCGAGCCACAAGATCACAGGAGTTCTGTGAAGAACCAATCGACTAAATGTCAAATATAATTCACTTCCGAGTGAAAAAGGGGATAAACACACGTTTCTAAGACTACAGCCAAATACAAGCATTCGACCGTAGTCTCGGGGACTACACCCAGTGGGTGCACTCAGCGTGCCCCCACTAATCCTGTTGAAGACAAAGTCGACCAGTCGACCTCAAAAAAAGAAAAATAAAAAAAAGAGAGAGATGCATTCTCTAAGACTGTGATCAATTGCAAGCAGTCGACCACAGTCTCGGGGACTACACCCAGTGGGTGCACTCAGCGTGCCCCCACCGGTTTGTGAAATCCAGTCGACATAGTCGACTGAAAGAAAAATTGACGTCATAAAGCCTAAAGCCGACTGCCAGCAGTCGACCTTAGCCTTGGGGACTACACCCAGTGGGTGCACTCAGCGTGCCCCCACCGGTTTGTGAAGTCCAGTCGACCAGTCGACTGACAGAAAGATTGACATCATAAAGCCTAAGGCCGACTGCCAGCAGTCGACCTTAGCCTTGGGGACTACACCCAGCGGGTGCACTCAGCGTGCCCCCGCTAACACGGAGTTTATTCGACACACCCAGTGGGTGACTAATATAAATTCCGGAAAAGAAAAGTTTTTGGTAGCATATCCAACAGAACAAACAGCGGTCGACTGACCTGGACATTGCTTTGGAGGGCAGAACTGGCGTCATAAGCTGCCTGGCTCGCGTCCCGGATGGTCTTCAGCTGCTCCATCATGAGTCCCGCCTGGCGTATTGCCTCCTTCGCTGCGCCAGCTTGGTCCTCTGGGACGTGGTGCGTCGTAAAGAGGGAGGGCTGCTGAGCACTCGTCAGTGGATTTGCGAAGGACACCGTGTGTCGAGTGGTGTTCCCTTCCTCCACAGTCAGAATCTCAGGCGCCGTCACATCCTGAGGTACCTTACTGGCGGACGCTTTCCGACTCCTCCTGCGTGTCAGTGGTTCTTCATCCTCGTCGTCGTCAGGGAGATTGATAACAGTGTTGGGTGGAGCTGCGGAGAAGGATCGGGATCAGAGATCGCGTGTCAGTCGACTAAGAACGGTGTTAAGAACACAGTACCTGGATTCGAAGTTGCTGCATCCTCCATCTCGTGGTCATCAGCCCGGGCCGAGGTCTCAGAAGTAGCAGCACTGCAACTCCAAAGGATCAGTCGACTAACTTCAGCGTCGACCAGAGATAAAGTTCGCACAGAATAAGAAAATATGAGCAGCACAATTACCCTGATATGGTGGGGATGGACACCTTCATTTTCGGCAGGAGCTTGGTCGGCTTTGGCGGAGCCCCCCTAGGCTGCTTCGGCGCCTTTTCAGTCGGCGCTGGAGAAGTGGTCCTAGGGCGCTTGGTCGACTGCGTCGCAACCCCCTTGCCACGTTCAGTCGAAGGGTCGTGGACGAGCTTCGACCGCCTTTCCGAGCGCGGTGGCATGACCTCCTCCTCTTCCTCCTCGTCTTCGGCATCATCATCATCGCCGTCGTCATCATCGTCGTCGTCGTCGTCCCCTGCAACGTCCGAGTCCCATTCCTCCTCGTCCTGGCTCTCGCCCCCACTCGCCTCACCCTCCTCAGTCGGAGTTTGTGCCCCATTGGGCATCGAGTACAGCTCGGTGAGGGCCTAGCAGATATCAAGACAATGATCAGTCGACCGGTCGGCAGAGTAAACAGAGATGAATGCGACAAGAATGCAGTGGAGAGCAGGGCAAGTGTACCTTATTTGGATCACTGTTGTGGTCGAGTGGAGGAATCCTTCTGGCTCCGCGTGGGTTGTCCTTGTTTCCGGTGACGGCTACCATCCATCTTTCCAGAGTGACATCGTTGACTGCTTCTGGATGGACTCTAGTCTCGTCTTCGGTCCCATAGTACAACCACATGCAGTGGCTCCGGAACTGGAGAGGCTGGATGCGACGCCTGAGGAAAACCTCCAGGAGGTCCATGCCCGTCACTCCCTCCCGAACCAACTGCACCACGCGCTCCATCAACATCTTCACGTCAGCTTTCTCCTCCGGAATCAGCTTCAGAGGGGAAGGCTTGCTCACTCGGTCCATGGTGAACGGAGGGAGTCCACTCGACTGCCCTGGCGTCGACTGGACCTGGCAGTAGAACCAAGTCGACTGCCAGCCTCTGACGGACTCGGGAAAGGTCATGGGCGGGAAGGTGCTCTTATTCCTCACCTGAATCCCCAGGCCTCCGCACATTTGGACGACTCGGGTTCTCTCATCACCTGGGCTCGCCTTCTTCACGGTCTGAGATCGACACGTGAATATATGTTTGAACAAACCCCAGTGCGGTCGGCAGCCCAAGAAACCCTCACACATGGACACGAACGCGGCAAGATAGGCAATGGAGTTTGGGGTAAAGTGGTGGAGCTGCGCTCCGAAGAAGTTCAAAAAGCCACGAAAGAAAACACTCGGTGGCAAGGAAAACCCGCGATCAACATGGGTGGCCAAAAGCACACACTCACCCTCTTCTGGCTGGGGCTGCCACTCCTTCCCCGGAAGCCTCGCAGCTCCGTGGGGGATCAAGCCCTCGTTGGCCATGTCGAGGAGGTCATTCTCCGTGATGGTCGACTGGATCCAGTCTCCTTGGACCCAGCCCTTCGGCAGGCGGGATCTGGACGAGGACCCACCGCGGCTGGTGGACCTTCCTTTCGCCTTCTCCGATGCCGACGCCTTCTTTGCGCGCTCCAGCGCCGCCGTCTTCTCCTTGGCCATGGTCGCCGGCGAGATGCGCAAAGGGAAGTGGTGCGGGGGCGAGAGCGAGCACGCTGAGCAGGGAGGAAGGAAGCAGAGAGAGGGGAAGAATGCTAAGGCGCAGCACAGAAATCCTCGCCGGGCACATTTATAAGGTCCCTTCCGAGTGGATGACAGGCGGGCCCGGGCGATCTAATCATATCTGGAACAGTTATGCAGGCGGGATACGTGGCGAAAAAGGCGGCGCGGAGATCGAGGCGTCCATGCCCCGTCCCATCCGAGCGCCGCGGTCCGCCCCGCTTCGCGCGCGCCCCAAAATTTCGCATCCCGCGGAATCCGCGAGCAACAAATCAGTCTGTCAGGCGCGGTGTTTCCGGCGATCCGTCGCTCGGAGATCGTCGAAGCCTGAAAGATCACTCGACGCAAAAACAGAATGGATCAAGTTGACTGAAGGCAATTTGTTTCCTGTCGACAAAGGGATTCTTTGGTCCAGAACAGCGCACAACCGGAGCGCAAAAGGTTAATCGGAAACGACATCAACTCCTTCTTCACTCGAAGCCTCGATCCATTCGGGGGCTAATGATGGGGTTGTGTACCTAGGGTAGGATCATGGACCTGATCCAAGTAACTTACCCTAGGACATCCTTAGAAGAGGTCGCCTTCCAGTCGACCAACGAGGATTCACTCGACTGGCCTGAAGGACTCGACCACGAAGACTCACTCGACCACCAGGAGGTCAAGAGGCACTCTGCACTGCAACGGCCTGTAATCAAGTAGACTTTATGATAGTAAAGGCACTTTATGTGGGGCGTTACCAGTAACGCCCCAGACTTAACTCACCTTAAACCCTCTCCTGCGTGGGCTGGCTAGGGTCCTGGCGCACTCTATATAAGCCACCCTCCTCCACAGGCAGAAGGGTTCGGCACCTTGTAATTCATACATTCATAATCCACTCGACCGCCTCCGGGCTCCGAGACGTAGGGCTGTTACTTCTTCCGAGAAGGGCCTGAACTCGTACATCCTTTGTGCTTACAACCTCTCCATAGCTAGGACCTTGCCTCTCCGTACCTACCCCCACTCTACTGTCAGGCTTAGAACCACGACAGCCACCACCACCCTCCCCTCCCCTCCCCGAGGCGCTCCCGCGGGCGCCCCCGGGAGAAAACCCTAGCGCTGCCCCCGTCATCCCCTTCACCTCAACCCCTCCCTCGCCGCCGCCTGGGGCGTCGCCGGCCAAAGGCCGTGTGGCGTGGGCGGCGGCGGGGCGGCTCTCTCCCGCACGCAGTTGGGGACTCCGCGGGGCGTTCCCATCTGCCTGGTGGTGTCGGGCATCGGGCCAGCCCTGCCTCGACTCCTTATCCCCCTCCCGGCGTCCCTCGCTAGCGCCGCCTCCTCCCCTCCATGGTGCTGGGTTGTGGGGGATGGATCTGGGATCCCTGCCCAGATCGGGTGGATGGTGGGGTTGGTGTTGGCGTCGGGCTAGGTGTGGTGGCGGCAAGTCTCGCGGCCTCTGGGCATCGTGGAGGTGCCTGATACGTCTCCAACGTATCTATAATTTTTGATTGTTCCATACTATTATATTATCTGTTTTGGATGTTAATGGGCTTATTTATACACTTTTATATTATTTTTGGGACTAACCTACTAACCCAAGTCTCAGTGCAAATTGCTATTTTTTTGCCTATTTCAGTGTTTCACAGAAAAGGAATATCAAACGGAATCCAAACGGAATGAAACCTTCAGGAGAGTTATTTTTGGAACAAACGTGATTCAGGGGACTTGGAGTAGACGTCAAGAAATCAACGAGGAGGCCACGAGGCAGGGAGGCGCGTCTGCCCCCTCTGGGCGCGCCCCACCCTCGTGGGCCCCTCGTAGCTCCACCGAACTACTTCTTCCTCCTATATATGTCCATATACCCCGAAAACATCTAGGAGCACCACGAAACCCTATTTCCACCGCCGCAACCTTCTGTACCCAAGAGATCCCATCTTGGGGCCTTTTCCAGAGCTCCGCCAAAGAGGGAATCGATCACGGAGGGTTTCTACATCAACACCATAGCCTCTCCGATGATGTGTGAGTAGTTTACCACAGACCTTCGGGTCCATAATTTTTAGCTAGATGGCTTCTTCTCTCTCTTTGGATCTAAATACAATGTTCTCCTCGATCTTCTTGGAAATTTATTTGATGTAACTCTCTGTTGGGGAACGTAGCAATAATTCAAAATTTTCCTACGTGTCACCAAGATCAATCTAGGAGATACTAGCAACGAGAGAGAGGGAGTGCATCTTCATACCCTTGAAGATCGCTAAGCGGAAGCGTTCAAGAGAACGGGGTTGATGGAGTCGTACTCGTCGTGATCCAAATCACAGATGATCCTAGCGCCGAACGGACGGCACCTCCGCGTTCAACACACGTACGGAACGGAGAGACGTCTCCTCCTTCTTGATCCAGCAAGGAGGAGAGGTTGATGGAGATCCAGCAGCACGACGGCGTGGTGGTGGAAGCAGCGGGATCTCGGCAAGGCTTCGCCAAGCACCAACAAGAGGGAGAGGTGTCACGGAGGAAGAGGAAGGCGCCAGGGACTTGGGTGCGGCTGCCCTCCCTCCCCCCACTATATATAGGACCCCTAGGGGGGCACCGGCCCTAGGAGATCCAATCTCCAAGGGGGGGCGGCGGCCAAGGGGGGGACTTGCCCCCCAAGTCAGGTGGGGCGCCCCCCACCCCTAGGGTTTCCAACCCTACGCGCAGGGGGGCCCATGGGGGGCGCACCAGCCCACCTGGGGCTGGTTCCCCTCCCACTTCAGCCCATGGGGCCCTCCGGGATAGGTGTCCCCACCCGGTTGACCCCCGGGACCCTTCTGGTGGTTCCGGTACAATACCGATTACCCCCGAAACTTTCCCGATGGCCGAAACTGGACTTTCTATATATAAATCTTCACCTCTGGACCATTCCGGAACTCCTCGTGATGTCCGAGATCTCATCCGGGACTCCGAACAACTTTCGGGTACTGCATACTAATATCTCTACAACCCTAGCGTCACCGAACCTTAAGTGTGTAGACCCTACGGGTTCGGGAGACACACAGACATGACCGAGACGACTCTCCGGTCAATAACCAACAGCGGGATCTGGATACCCATGTTGGCTCCCACATGTTCCACGATGATTTCATCGGATGAACCACGATGTCGAGGATTTAATCAATCCCTTATACAATTCCCTTTGTCTATCGGTACGATACTTGCCCGACATTCGATCGTCGGTATACCGATACCTCGTTCAATCTCATTACCGGCAAGTCTCTTTACTCGTTCCATAATACATCATCCCGTGATCAACTCCTTGGTCACATTGTGCACATTATGATGATGTCCTACCGAGTGGGTCCAGAGATACCTCTCCGTTACACGGAGTGACAAATCTCAGTCTCGATTCGTGCCAACCCAACAGACACTTTCGGAGATACCCGCAGTGCACCTTTATAGCCACCCAGTTACGTTGTGACGTTTGGTACACCCAAAGCATTCCTACGGTATCCGGGAGTTGCACAATCTCATGGTCTAAGGAAATGAAACTTGACATTAGAAAAGCTTTAGCATACGAACTATACGATCTTGTGCTAGGCTTAGGATTGGATCTTGTCCATCACATCATTCTCCTAATGATGTGATCCCGTCATCAAATACATCCAATGTCCATGGTCAGGAAACCGTAACCATCTATTGATCAACGAGCTAGTCAACTAGAGCCTTACTAGGGACATGGTGTTGTCTATGTATCCACACATGTATCTGAGTTTCCTATCAATATAATTCTAGCATGGATAATAAACGATTATCATGAACAAGGAAATATAATAATAACTAATTTATTATTGCCTCTAGGGCATATTTCCAACAGTCTCCCACTTGCACTAGAGTCAATAATCTAGTTCACATCACTATGTGATTGCAGTGAATCCAACACCCATGGGGTTTGTTCATATCTTGCTTGTGAGAGAGGTTTATTAGTCAATGAGTTTGAACCTTTCAGATCCATGTGTGCTTTACAAATCTCTATGTCATCTTGTAGATGCAGCTACCACGCGCTACTTGGAGCTATTCCAAATAACTGTTCTACTATACGAATCCGGTTTACTACTCAGAGTCATCCAGATTAGTGTCAAAGTTTGCATCGACGTAACCCTTTACGACGAACTCTTTTACCACCTCCATAATCGAGAAAATTCCTTAGTTCACTAGTTACTAAGGATAACCTTGACCGTTGTCCTGTGATCCATTCCTAGATCACACTTGTACCCCTTGACTGACTCATGGCTTAGCACACTTCAGGTGCGGTACACAACATTTCATACTTTAGAGCCTACGTCTAAAGCATAGGGGACGACCTTCGTCCTTTCTCTCTATTCTGCCGTGGTCAGGTCTTGAGTTCTACTCAATACTCATACCTTATAACACAACCAAGAACTCCTTCTTTGCCGATCTATTTTTGAACTCCTTCAAAATTTTGTCATGGTATGTGTTCGTTTGAAAGTACTATTAAGCGATTTTTGATCTATCCTTATAGATCTTGATGTTCAATGTTCAAGTAGCTTAATCCAGGTTTTCCATTGAAAAACACTTTTCAAATAACCCTGCATGCTTTCCAGAAATTCTACATCATTACTGATCAACAATATGTGAACAACATATACTCATCAAAAATTCTATAATGCTCCCACTCACTTCTTTGGAAATACAAGTTTCTCATAAACTTTGTATAAACCCAAAATCTTTGATCATCTCATCAAAGCATACATTCCAATTCCGAGATGCTTACTCCAGTCCTTAGAAGGATTGCTGGAGCTTTGCATACTTGTTAGCATCTTTCAGGATTGACAAAACCTTCTGGTTGTATCACATACAACCTTTCCTCAAGAAACGTCGAGGAAACAATGTTTTGACATCCTATCTGCAAGATTTCATAAATAATGCAGTAACTGCTAACATAATTCCAACAGACTCTTAGCATCGCTACGAGTGAGAAAGTCTCATCGTAGTCAAGTCCTTGAACTTGTCGGGAAACATCTTAACGACAAGTCGAGCTTTCTTAATGGTGACACTTACCATCATTGTCCGTCTTCCTTTTAAAATCCATCTGCACCCAACAGCCTTACGACCATCAAGTAGTTCTTTTCAAAGTCTATACTTTGTTTTATACATGGATCCTCTCTCGGATTTTATGGCCTCGAGCCATTCGTCGGAATCCGGGCCCACCATCGCTTCTCCATAGCTCATAAGTTCATTGTTGTCTAGCGACATGATTTCCAAGGCAGGATTACGTACCACTCTGAAGTAGTACACATCCTTGTCGACCTATGAGGTTTGGTAGTGACTTGATCCAAAGTTTCATGACCATTATCATAAGCTTCCACTTCAATTGGTGTAGGTGCCACAGGAACAACTTCCTGTGCCCTGCTACACACTAGTTGAAGTGACGGTTCAATAACCTTATCAAGTCTCCACCATCCTCCCACTCAATTCTTTCGAGAGAAACTTTTCCTCGAGAAAGGACCTGTTTCTAGAGACAATCACTTTTGCTTCCGGATCTAGAATAGGAGGTATACCCAACTATTTTTGGGTATTCTATGAAGATGCATTTATTCACTTTGGGTTCGAGCTTATCAGCCTGAAACCTTTTCACATAAGCATCGCAGCCCAAACTTTTAAGAAACGACAGCTCAGGTTTCTCTAAACCATAGTTCATACGGTGTCGTCTCAACGGAATTGTGTGATGCCCTATTTAAAGTGAATGCGGTTGTCTCTAATGCCTAACCCATAAACGATAGTGGTAATTCGATAAGAGACATCATGGTATGCACCATATCCAATAGGGTGCAGTTATGATGTTCGGACACACCATCACACTATGGTGTTCCAGGCGGTATTAGTTGTGAAACAATTTCCACAATGTCTTAATTGTGTGCCAAACTCGTAACTCAGATATTCATCTCTATGATCATATCATAGACATTTTATCATCTTGTCATGACGATCTTCAACTTCACTCTGAAATTACTTGAACCTTTCAATAATTCAGACTTGTGTTTCATCAAGTAAATATACTCAGTATCTACTCAAATCATCTGTGAAGTAAGAACACAACGATATCCACTGCATGCCTTAGCACTCATTGGACTGCACACATCAAAATGTATTAGTTCCAACAAGTTGCTTTCTTGTTCCATCTTACTGAAAACGAGGTCTTTCAGTCATCTTGCCCATGTGGTATGATTTGCATGTCTCAAGTGATTCAAAATCAAGTGAGTCCAAACGATCCATCTGTATGGAGTTTCTTCATGCATATCTATCAATAGACATGGTTCGCATGTCTCAATCTTTTCAAAAACGAGTGAGTCCAAAGATCCATCAACGTGGAGCTTCTTCATGCATTTTACACCAACATGACTCAAACGGCAGTGCCACAAGTACGTGGTACTATCATTACTATCTTATATCTTTTGGCATGAACATGTGTATTACTACGATCGAGATTCAATAAACCATTCATTTTAGGTGCAAGACCATTGAAGGTATTATTCAAATAAACAGGGTAACCATTATTCTCGTTAAATGAATAACCGTGTGGCGATAAACATAATCCAATCATGTCTATGCTCCACGCAAACAACAAATAACAATTATTTCGGTTTAACACCAATCCCGATGGTAGAGGGAGCGTGCGATGTTTGATCACATCAACCTTGGAAACACTTCCAACATATCGTCATCTCACCTTTAGCTAGTCTCCGTAGCGTTTTATTTCGAGTTACTAACACTTAGCAACCGAACCGGTATTTATTACCCTGGTGCTACTAGGAGTACTAGTAAAGTACACAATAATATAATGTATATTCAAAATACTTCTGTCGACCTTGCCAGCCTTCTCATTTACCAAGTATCTAGGGTAGTTCAGCTTCAGTGACCGTTCCCCTCATTATAGAAGCACTTAGTCTCGGGTTTAGTTCAACCTTGGGTTTCTTCACTAGAGCAGCAACTGATTTGCCGTCTCATGAAGTATCCCTTCTTTCCCTTGCCCTTCTTGAAACTAGTGGTTTTACTAACCATCAACAATTGATGCTCCTACTTGATTTCTACTTTCATGGTGTCAAACATCGCGAATTTCTCAAGGATCATCATGTCTATCCCTGATATGTTATAGTTCATCACTAAGCTCTAATAGCTTGGTTGCAGTGACTATGGAGAACTATCACTTTCTCATCTGGAAGATTAACTCCCACTTGATTCAAGCGATTATAGTACTTAGACAATCTGAGCACATGCTCAACGATTGAGCTTTTCTCCCTTAGTTTGCAGGCTTAAGAAACTTGTCAGAGGTCTCATACCTCTTGACGTGGGCACTAGTCTGAAATCCCAATTTCAGTCTTTGGAACATTTCATATGTTCTGTGACGTTCCAAAAAACGTCTTTGGTGCCACAATTCTAAACCGTTAGTATTACGCACTGAACTATCACGTAGTCATCAAAACGTATATGTCAGATGTTTCCCAACATCTACAGACGACGCTCGAGGTTCAACGCACTGAGAGGTGCATTAAGGACATAGCCCTTCTGTGCAGCAATGAGGGCAATCCTCAGTTCACGGACCCAGTCCGCATAATTACTACTGTCAACTCTCAACTAAATTTTCTCTAGGAACATATCTAAAACAGTAGAACCAAAGCGTGAGCTACAACATAATTTGCAAAGACCTTTTGACTATGTTCATGATAATTAAGTTCATCTAATCAAATTATCCAATGAACTCCCACTTAGATAGACATCCCTCTAGTCATCTAAGTGATACATGATCCGAGTCAACTAGGCCGTGTCCGATCATCACGTGAGACGGACTAGTCATCATCGGTGAACATCTTCATGTTGATCGTATCCACTATATGACTCATGTTCGACCTTTCGGTCTTCCGTGCTCCGAGGCCATGTCTGTACATGCTAGGCTCGTCAATTTAACCTAAGTGTATTGCGTGTGTAAATCTGGCTTACACCCGTTGTATGCGAACGTTAGAACCTATCACACCCAATCATCACGTGGTGCTTCGGAACAACGGACCTTAGCAACGGTGCATAGTTAGTGGGAACACTTTCTTGAAATTATTGCGAGGGATCATCTTATTTATGCTACCGCCGTTCTAAGCAAATAAGATGTAAACATGACAAACATCACATGCAAATCATAAAGTGACATGATATGGCCAATATCATCTTGCGCCTTTGATCTCTATCTTCGAGGCGCGGCATGAACACCATCGTCACCGGCATGACACCATGATCTCCATCATCGTGTCTTCATGAAGTTGCCTCGCCAACTATTACTTCTATTACTATGGCTAACAGTTAGCAATAAAGTAAAGTAATTACATGGCGTTTTCATTGACACGCAGGTCATAAATAAATTAAGACAACTCCTATGGCTCCTGCCGGTTGTCATACTCATCGACATGCAAGTCGTGATTCCTATTACAAGAACATGATCAATCTCATACATCACATATATCATTCATCACATCCTTTTGGCCATATCACATCACATAGCATACCCTGCAAAAACAAGTTAGACGTCATCTAATTGTTGTTGCATGTTTTACGTGGCTGCTATGGGTTTCTAGCAAGAACGTTTCTTACCTACGCAAAACCACAACGTGATATGCCAATTTCTATTTACCCTTCATAAGGACCCTTTTCATCGAATCCGATCCGACTAAAGTGGGAGAGACAGACACCCGCTAGCCACCTTATGCAACTAGTGCATGTCAGTCGGTGGAACCAGTCTCACGTAAGTGTACATGTAAGGTCGGTCCGGGCCGCTTCATCCCACGATGCCGCCGAATCAAGATAAGACTAGTAACGGTAAGCAAATTGAACAAATCATCGCCCACAACCACTTTGTGTTCTACTCGTGCATAGAATCTACGCATAGACCTAGCTCATGATGCCACTGTTGGGGAACGTAGCAATAATTCAAAATTTTCCTACGTGTCACCAAGATCAATCTAGGAGATACTAGCAACGAGAGAGAGAGGGAGTGCATCTTCATACCCTTGAAGATCGCTAAGCGGAAGCGTTCAAGAGAACGGGGTTGATGGAGTCGTACTCGTCGTGATCCAAATCACCGATGATCCTAGCGCCGAACGGACGGCACCTCTGCGTTCAAGACACGTACGGAACGGAGAGACGTCTCCTCCTTCTTGATCCAGCAAGGGGAGAGGAGAGGTTGATGGAGATACAACAGCACGACGGCGTGGTGATGGAAGCAGCGGGATCTCGGCAGGGCTTCGCCAAGCACCAACGAGAGGGAGAGGTGTCACAGAGGGAGAGGGAGGCGCCAGGGACTTCGGTGCGGCTGCCCTCCCCCCCCCCACTATATATAGGACCCCTAGGGGGGGCCCTAGGAGATCCAATCTCCAAGGAGGGGCGGCGGCCAAGGGGGGGACTTGCCCCCCACCCCTAGGGTTTCCAACCCTAGGCGCAGGGGGAGGCCCATGGGGGGCGCACCAGCCCACCTGGGGCTGGTTCCCCTCCCACTTCAGCCCATGGGGCCCTCCGGGATAGGTGGCCCCACCCGGTGGACCCCCGGGACCCTTCCGGTGGTCCCGGTACAATACCGATTACCCCCGAAACTTTCCCGATGGCCAAAACTGGACTTCCTATATATAAATCTTCACCTCTAGACCATTACGGAACTCCTCGTGACGTCCGGGATCTCATGTGGGACTCCAAACAACTTTCGGGTACCGCATACTAATATCTCTACAACCCTAGCGTCACCGAATCTTAAGTGTGTAGACCCTACGGGTTCGGGAGACACGCAGACATGACCGAGATGACTCTCCGGTCAATAACCAACAGCGGGATCTGGATACCCATGTTGGCTCCCACATGTTCCACGATGATCTCATCGGATGAACCACGATGTCGAGGATTTAATCAATCCCTTATACAATTCCCTTTGTCTATCGATACGATACTTGCCCGAGATTCGATCGTCGGTATCCCGATACCTCGTTCAATCTCATTACCGGCAAGTCTCTTTACTTGTTCCGTAATACATCATCCCATGATCAACTCCTTGGTCACATCGTGCACATTATGATGATGCCCTACCGAGTGGGCCCAGAGATACCTCTCCGTTACACGGAGTGACAAATCCCAGTCTCGATTCGTGCCAACCCAATAGACACTTTCGGAGATACCCGCAGTGCACCTTTATAGCCACCCAGTTACGTTGTGACGTTTGGTACACCCAAAGCATTCCTACGGTATCCGGGAGTTGCACAATCTCATGGTCTAAGGAAATGATACTTGACATTAGAAAAGCTTTAGCATACGAACTATATGATCTTGTGCTAGGCCTAGGATTGGGTCTTTTCCATCACATCATTCTCCTAATGATGTGATCCCATCATCAACGACATCCAATGTTCATGGTCAGGAAACCGTAACCATCTATTGATCAACGAGCTAGTCAACTAGCGGCGTACTAGGGACATGGTGTTGTCTATGTATCCACACATGTATCTGAGTTTCCTATCAATACAATTCTAGCATGGATAATAAATGATTATCATGAACAAGTAAATATAATAATAACTAATTTATTATTGCCTCTAGGGTATATTTCCAACACTCTTTTTGCGGTGTGTTTGTCGAGATCCGATGAATTGTGGGTTTATGATCAAGTTTATCTATGAATAATATTTGATTCTTCTCTGAAATCTTTTATGTATGATTGGTTATCTTTGAAAGTCTCTTCAAGTTATCAGTTTGGTTTGGCCTACTAGATTGATCTTTATTGCAATGGGAGAAGTGCTTAGCTTTGGGTTCAATCTTGCGGTGTCCTATCCCAGTGATAGCAGGGGCAGCAAGGCATGTATTTTATTGTTGCCATCTAGGATAAAAAGATGGGGTTTATATCATATTGCTTGAGTTTATTCCTCTACATCATGTTATCTTGCCTAATGCGTCACTCTGTTCTTATGAACTTAATGCTCTAGATGCATGCTGGATAGCGGTCGATGTGTGGAGTAATAGTAGTAGATGCAAAATCGTTTCGTTCTACTTGTCACGGACGTGATGCCTATATACATGATCATAACTAGATATTCTCATAATTATGCACTTTTCTATCAATTGCTCGACAGTAATTTGTTCACCCACCGTAATACTTATGCTATCTTGAGAGAAGCCACTAGTGAAACCTATGGCCCCCGGGTCTATTCTCCATCATATAAGTTTCCGAACTATTTTATCATAAAAATATCAAAAATATTTATCTTATTATTATTATCTCTATCAGATCTCACTCTCGTAAGTGACCGTGAAGGGATTGACAACCCCTTTATCGCGTTGGTTGCGAGGTTTTTATTTGTTTGTGCAGGTACGAGGGACTTGCGTGTAGTCTCCTACTGGATTGATACCTTGGTTCTCAAAAACAGAGGGAAATACTTATACTACTTTGCTGCATCACCCTTTCCTCTTCAAGGGAAAACCAACGCAGTGCTCAAGAGGTAGCAGTGCCGACAGCGGTGAGTGCTTAGCTCGATGGTGGCGGCGGCCGTGCACGGGAGTTGGATTCCTTCGAACAGATCTAGGTGAAAACTTGCTTTCGGCTATAGCCAAGGCCGGCGGTGGCGGCGCTATCTGCATCGTTCCCTTCTTGAAGGCATCGCCATGGAGAAGTTCAAGGCCACTCTCTGCTACCTCCGGGGAAAACCCTAGATCGGATGATCGGATGACGGCGGCGCTCTAGTGTCGTTCCCCCCTTTGGGGCGTCATTCTTGGAGGTGCACACCATTCCTGACAGGCGTCCTGAATGGGCTCGCGACGGATCTCGACGGCATGGCGCTGTGGTGACTCGACGTTCGATGCGGGGAGATGGACTCGGGCGGGAGGGTGACGCGGTCTGGCCTCGTGGTGGCGTCGACGGCAGCTAGACCGGGCAAGGTAGATGCAACAGTACAGTTCTGAAGATGGATTGGTGAAAGGTGGCCACGGCGGCTTCATACCCAGCAAGCGTCCTAGTTGAAGAGTGCGTCGGACCAGTGGGTACCCCATACCCGGCAGGCGTCCTGAATGGGACCTCAGGTCTTAGATGGTAGGTTTGACTGCGAGGTCTGTTTGATATCAGGCCCAGACTATCAGCATCCCTTCATAAATTGGATATGAGTAGTGACAGATATTGCCTAAACGGTGGCTTTAGTATTACTGTTATATTATTTTGTAAGATCTTGTATAAACAACTAATAAAATGGTTGTATGCATCGTTCAGATGCAGAGGTCGGGGATCTTCCTTCATTTTTTTTTAAAGCTGCCCTTAGTTGCAGGCCATGGCACGCATTCAACATTGTTCTTTCACCGGTCGACAATCATGTCTGACACACAATTGTAGTACCAAACCTCAAACCAATCGATCCATCCGCTCAACAGATTATATTATGATGAACTTAAACCTCGTGAAAACGAAAGAACCCCAATAATCGACCTTGGTTATCATTTATCAACCGGACTCCTGATCACTTATCGCCACGTCCGTCGCCACATTGCACACAGACGGGTGCCCTTCAAGCCAACCCAAAAACCAACGAACGGCGAGTTCAAGAGATCCCGACGCGCCGCGCATCATCCAGAGCTACGAAAGGAAGATCTTCGCTCCCGTCGCGCTCCACCTTTTTGAGACACAGGCTCCTCCTGCACGTTGGAGACGGCCAAAGGGCAAAAGGAGACGCCGGGAAGAGACAGGCCGTCGGCGTCCCGTTCCGCGCGCGCGGTAGGACCGATGAACAGGAAGGCTGGCCATGCGATGCCATGTCGCCATTGCCACGACGTACGTACGACGCGTTGGCTCCCGAGAGCGACGTGTGGGAGAGAGAGATCTGCAGCTGTCGCTGCCGTTGGTGTGCGACGTACGCAGGGCGCTCGCCGGGCTTCCGCCCTGCCTGCCCGGGATGCCGATGCCGTCGACCCAAGCGAGTTGAGCGAGATGGACGGATGTTTAGCGCAATAATTCCCGGAGGAAGGAAATTCTTGTTGCGTGCTTGCTTCGGGTGTTGGCGAGATGAGATGCCCGGCGACGCAGGACGGATTCCGAAAGCGGCACCAGGGAATCTCATCCTGTGTCGGTCACGGCGCAGACGGCCGGTCGCGCCGAACAAGGTAACGTCAAGTGTCGTTTGCGAGCAGTGATAAGTTAATGAAAAGATCGCCGAGAAAAATGAAAGAGAAGCACTATCTGACCAGGTAATAAAAACAAGTGTTGCATCCCTATGCTCTCCGTCTAATAACACGACAATCTTTAGCCTTGCCAGCTCCCACACTTTACTTTATGAGTTTGTGTGTCAATCTCCGACCCTTCACGAATCAAAGAAGCGTCCTATCAAATATCAGCACAAAAGTGAAAGAAACATAGATCAATTATCGCGGTAAGCGACAACACGTCGCTACTCATGCCGAGTACAAAACCATCAACCTGCATATCACAACAAAGTATACCCTGGTCGCTTTCTGATTCTGCATGAAGCGACGAAAACTGAAGTTGCACATTTCCATCCTAGTACTGACTTAACCAATGATTTTGGGCCGTGTAAACGCATATCCCCTCTACCATAAATTATGACGTCGTCCATTCTCCCATTTGAGAAGATGGTAGACCAACGCATTTATCAAGTGCAATAATGTAAGCCATTGATCTAGGCCATGAGCCTTGTTGATTGCTCGTCGACCCCGTCCAGGTAAGTATGTTGCAATGAAGCACCTAGTCACTATAATATAGCCTGCTCTCCTAGTCTAATCTTCTTCTTTTTTTAGCATCATTACAGACACAAGCGCTCATATACACACGCATACACTCATCCCTATAAACGCACACACGCACACCCTACCCTTATGAGCACCTCCGAGAGACTGAGCCGGCATATCATCTTGAGATTTACGAAATCACCGTAGGCGCCTCGTCGTTGACGGGAACGTCTCCTTCCACTGAAAGCGCATCGCCGGAAATCCTGAAATAAATTCAGGAATAATGCGAGTACCAGAATTTGAACCCTGGTAGGTTGGAGATACCACTGTCCACCTAACCAACTCAACCACAGGTTGATTCGCCCTAGTCTAATCTTCTTGTGTTGTTGATGTGGTACTAAACTAAACAAGAGCGCTGTGTAGTTATGGGCTGCTCAGACGTGGGACTAATTAGCCTGGTCGCGTGGACTTGCGTTACTGAATGGGCTCTGGATGGCTAGGCCCAGTAGCCAGAATAAAGGTTGCTTACTTTTTCAAAAGAAAAATAAAACAAAAAAAGGTAAAGATTGCTCACTGTTTGCTCTTGCCAAGAAACTGTAAAAGGGGAAAAGGAGGTGATAATTTTTTTGTAGGGAGAAAGGAGTGGCTCAATTTTTTTGCCGCTCGGCTTCCAAGAGCTGTACTATACATGATACTCCTATCTGAGTACTCAAAAGGGCAAGGAAACAGCGTTGACCTGTGTTTGTAGTTGACGGTAGTTTTCCGTCTCCCAATAATGTTCTAGTCTAGTACTGGATTTAGAAACTTTCACAGGCCATTATCTCATTATTACACTATTCCAATTATTGGCGAAAGTTTCGGTCCTCGGTGATATCTCTCCCATTCAAAGAACATATAGCCATTCCTCGCTGGGAAAAGGAAAGAAAAACAAGTGATGTCAAGTTGTTTAATTTATCTGAGTGATAATTTATTGATAAGCCATGTCGACCCAGACTTCCTAGTCAAGCGTGATAGGAGAGCCAGAGAGATAAACAAACACCTGATGGCTGTTGAGGTGAGCTGGGCTCTCATCAACCGAAAGATCAATAGGAAATGACAAAGAGCTAGCTTGCCGATTTTTTACTTGTTCTGCAGCATGTGACTCATCACCGTCATCGTGGTTCGTGGATTCCCGGCCCTTCCGGGATCAAAGAAGCGTCCGTCTATACCTTGAACTGGTCGCTTTCTGGTTCTGCGCTTGGCGCCGGCCACCGAAGCGCGGCCTAGATATTACCAGATCCCACAGGTGGATTAAAAGAATGGAGGCGGTTGCAGAGGGGTCACATGAATGAATGATTGGACTGATTAGCGGTGATCAGATCACCGATCACGGGGCGTGCCGCGCGCGTTCTTCGCCGCGTCGATCGCATGAATGATTGCACTCGGTGATCGGCGGTGATCAGAGCAGTGATCACCAAATCGTTGGCCGATACTGTTGGTGATCGATCGCCATGATGAAAGTGTTGCGCGCGCACCTTGATTGTGGAACCTAGGGTTGCGGAGATCCTCGCCAGGTGGCTGTAATCTCGTTAGCAGCTGCTGACGGATGATGATAAACCGAGTATCTGGGATAAGCCGAGTGCCACCGGTTGATCCCAAGAATATAATTCTATGAGAATGATCACGAGCAGACAAAAAAAGTGAGAGTGATCACCATGCATCTATGCTGTGCTTGTAAAATAATCTTTCAAAATATTCTGTACTCTCTCTGTACATTAATATAAGAATGTTTATAGATAACTAAAGTACTGATCAAACAGAGGGGAAAAGATGAAAAGAAATTCTTGTTTTATCTATACTGCATTTCTTATTTCTTTTACTTCTATCAGCACATGTCCTATTTCTTGTTCTGATAGTGTAAACTGAATCAGCTTGCGAAATTGTACTGAAAAAATCATAAAATTCCAATCATGAAAATGGAATAACATACACATTAATGCATTCCCAAATTTAATTACTCTAGAAATCTTATAAAATTCATTCCAGCTAAAAGAAGCCTCGAAGACACGAGTTGCGTTACTAAGAGCATCTCTAGCAGACCCCGCATCCCGCCCCGACCCGCAAAATAACCGCCAAAATGCGGGTCGGGGCGGGAAAACCTGACCGATCAGACACCGCATTCGCGGCCGACCCGTAAAAGTTTTTGTGGGGCGCGGTAAAAGATCTCCCCCGACCTCTAGATTCACGGGCTAGGAGGACGACTCGAGCTCAGCCCCTATCCACAGCGAGATTTGGCGGGAGGGACATTTCCGCGTGGCCGTCCCCCCCCCCCCACCCACCACCACCATTGCCTCGCCACCTCACGCTCCGGTGCATTCCCCGGCCATTCTTCGCCGCCATGGATGACTCCCTGCTGTCCCCCGTCACCATCGAGGTCGCGCACGCTCAATCCCCTCGGGCGGATCTCGTCGCCGGCCATGTTGGCCCCGCTGTCGCCCAAGGTATCGCCGCGCCTGCCCGCAAGCGGCAGGGCAACGTGGTCGTGCAGGGCGGGAATCCGGCTGCCCCCGCCGTGAAGGCCCGCGCTCCGGCCGCCAACGCCGCTGCGCGATCCCGGCCGGCGGCGGAGAAGGTCGCTAAGGCCACCGGCGTAAAGAGGAAGAGGATTCCAGCTACAAAGAAGTCACCTCCTTCATCCACTGCCTCCGCCCCGGAAAGAGGTTCCCCGGCGATGCCGCTCAACGGTGCTGCTCCCACCGCAAGCGAGGTGTTTGACGAAATGGCCGGAAGGTATGCGTCTTCGGTCATGGCAATTTTCTTTGCTTTTCGCCATTTGCGATAGCTCGTGACTTGTTGTCGTTCACTATAGCGGTGGTTCGAACAATGCAACTGTCGAGTTCGTGAACTTGTTGGACACAAACGCCGTTGACATCGATCAAGCCCCGTTCGCCGCATTCGACTACAATGAAACGGAGGACGACGTGGATGATCATGGTGGTGAGGAAGAAGTGGAGGAGATCGATGACGTAGCGTATGAGCAATCGCAAACAAAAGGTAGGAAAAGTCAGAGATCGAAGAACTACACGATCTTGGAAGATCAAATCCTGATCAGGGCATGGAGTGCGGTGTCTCTTGATGCCTGCACGGGTACTTCTCAAACCGCCAAGAGGTATTGGCAAAGGATCGAAGATTAATACTTTCGCATGATGGCAAAGTACCCCAATAGGACTCCACGCACATTTCGGTTGCTTCAAGGGCGTTGGGATGTGATCAAGCCTATGTGCAGCCGTTGGGCAGCTTGCTTGGAGCAAGTATACAATGCACCTCCAAGTGGAACCGTGGAATCCGACTAGGTGAGTTTGTTTTGCCTTTGTTCAAGTTGTGCATATTATATTGCATCATATTGTGTAGGACAAAATTGCCCAATATAGATACAAAGACATGGAAGTTTCGGAAGGCAAATTCTTCAAACTGGAGCATTGTTGGAACTTGCTCAAAGAGTGCGAGAAGTGGAAGTTGATCGACAAAGAATCCCCACCGAAGAGAGGTTCACTTACAAACATGGATGAAGTTGAGGATAATGGTGGCCCAAGAAATTTGAACAAGCCCGATGACGACAAGAGGACTAAGGATAAGATGAAGAGAGAGCATGAAGTATCGAGCTTGAGGAAGAAGATTGATGCCATGGTGCAATCAAATGAGTTGATGTTGTTGAAGTCGTTGGAGATCAAGAAAGAGTTGGCCGAGAAGAAGGCAAGGGAAAAGCAAGAAAAGTGGCAATTGCTCAAGGAAGAGGGGTTGCGCAAATCGGCCATTGAGGAGAGAAGAGCACGTGCCGCTGAAAACAAAGTCATGTCCAAGTTGCTCGCAAAAGAGAATAAGATCATGACAATGAACCGCAATGACATGGACGACCTCACGAAAGAATGACATGATATGGCAAGGAAAGAAATCTTGAAGAGGAGAATGGTTGCATCGGCCAGTGCGTGTTACAGTGCCGGAAATGTTTTCTCTGCTTCATATGGTGGCAATGTCGATGATTTCAGTGCGGGAGTTGGAACAAGCGCCGGAGGTGGATTCGGTGGTGGCAATGAACTTCAAGATGATCTCGATGGCGCGGAGTGAAGGTCGACCAAAATGATGCGGGACATGGTCGTCACTTTTGCAAGACCCTCTTTTGCGTTTGTCTTACTAAACTAAAGATTTTATTTGCGCGTAAACTGTGCTATGTTGTTTGAATTTAAACTTATTTGTCGGAATAGATGTAAATTTTGAGAATTGGATGTCTTCAATTTACGGGTCGACGCGGCGGTGCCCGAGCAGATCCTGCGAAAAGCCGACCCGTAAAAAAGTATTTCCGTTAATATTTTTTTATACGGGTCCGTTTGGGGAGTCTGCCTCTGCGGCCATCCGCGCCAGCCTGTAAAACTCTTTTCCCATAAATTGCAAACAGGTTTTGCGGGCTGACGGAATGCGAGGTCTACTAGAGATGCTCTAAACAAAAGGTGTAACCGTTGCATGAGATTGTTGGGATTCAAAATATAGGATTGCATTATCTCGTAGGATCCGTTCCTCTTTTTTTTTTCACTAATGGAAAAAATATTCCCACCATCCCAAACCAGGCCTAGGAGTAACTTTAGAAGATTCGTAGTATGGCCTCGGTCGGCTTAATAACTGTCATTATGACGATTTTGACTGAAAACAGTAGCCATCTGGCCCTCGGCCGAATTTTTGTCAAAATAGACCACCTGACAAACGGAATTGTCAAAAAAGACCCCTCCCAGATAAAAGTGACAAAAAGGACCCCCTCGGCCGTGGCGGCAGGCGCGCCAAGCGACATGTGGCACCTGCCGCCACGGCGCGAGGCGGCAGGCCCTGCCGCCACGGCGTCAGGCGGCATGCTGCGCAAAACGGGATACGGCGCTGGCGACGGAACGGACTGGCCTGGTGGGTCCCTGCCGCCTCAGGGGCTGGCGGCAGCCCTGTAGCAGCTGGGCCCGGCCGCCTCAGGGGCTGGCGGCGGCCCTGGACATGCGCTGCTGCAGTGGCGTCGTTTTCCAAAAGAGTTAAAGATCTAGCGCCATTGACTCCGTTCGGACAGATCCATTTTAGAATGTCCCAGTCAAAGCGAAAAGTCCTGGAAAGAAGCGTCTCGAGTTAGGTTCCCCTGCAGCCTAAACGTACCACTGCTCTCGCCTTTGGTTCACATCGAATCAGAGAGACCGATTTGAAGCCGTTCCATGTTGGACTCCTTTTAATGCAAAGCCCAGGCCGCTAGATAGATATAGGTGGTAGCTACACTTGACTGAACTGGTTCCCGTTCCCTAGCCTTTAACTCTTTTGGAACGACGCCGCTGCAGCAGCACATGTCCAGGGCTGCCGCCAGCCGCTGAGGCGGCACGGACCCACCAGACCAGCCCGTTCTGTCGCCAGCGCCGTATCCTGTTTTGCACAGCGTGCCGCCTGACACCGTGGCGGCAGGGCTTGCCGCCTCGCGCCGTGGTGGCAGGCGCCACGTGTCGTCTGGCGCGCCTGCCGCCACGGTCGAGGGGGTCCTTTTTGTCACTTTCATTCGGAGGGAGTCTTTTTTGACAATTCCGTTCGGCTGGTGGTCTATTTCGACAAAAAATCGCCCTCGGCCTGCATAAATTATGGAGCGTGCGCGAGGGAAGATTGTGACATGTCATTGATCAAGCGCTCATGCGCTAGGGAAGATTCAACCTGGCCTCTTCCTCACACAAACCTACTCCCTCCGTTTTTTTAAAAGTGTACTTCCAACTTTGTTGAAAAGTCAAACCTTTTTATATTTGACCGTACTTATACAACAATAGACCAACATTTATGTCATCAAATTAGTAGCATTATATTCATGATAAAATATATTTTCGTCATATACCTATTTGGTTTCACAAGCATTGATATATTTTTCTATAAACACGGTCAAACTTTGAGATAGTTTGACCCTTCAAAAAGTTGGAAGTATACTCTTTCAAGGACGGAGGGAGTATCAATGAAACTACCAGTCGTATGGGCGCAGTTTCCAACCCTGTCGATGCCCCAGTCGCTTATTAATCGGGAATAGCACCAATTAATGGCCACAACTGCCGCATTTCGCATCTGTTTCCGGCCGGAGCACCCCCATTCGACGATATATAAGAGCATCTCCAGCCGCGCCCCAACAGGCCCCCCAGGCCACTTTTGTGGTGCTGGCATCGAAAAAACGCTACAGTCGCATCTCCAGGACGTCGAAAATCGCCGGTTCGGTCCGTTTTTGGGCCCGGCGATCGCAGGCCGAACCCGACGCACTGGGGGGCGATGGGGTCTCCGGCACAAGGGAAATGCGCGGCTGGCCCACACCGTCGGGTGGAAAGTCAAGTTTTTCTTCCCCGACTCGCCTCCAACCCCCCGCGCCCTCAGCCGCCACTAGCTGTATCCTGGCGCTGCCCGCCGCCCTTCACCACTAGATAGCCAATCCCCGCTGAAAAAAGAGCAGAGGTTCGCCGAGGCAGCCCCTCCACCAGCAGCTGGGCGTTTTTGCCGCCGTTTTCGGCCGTGGAGGGGCAGTTTAGTGGCGGGTACATGCCCACCAGGCGCAAGGTGTTCAACGATTTGCCTGCCTCGGCGATGGACTCGAACAACGAGGAAGCGCTTGCCGCGCTGCTGGAGGAGGAAGCCGAGGCCGACGTCCAGGAAGAAGAGCATCTCATGGTGCTCGCCGCCCACGCCCAGCTACTGGCGAGCAATGAAAAGCCGCGGCGAGGTGGCTCAGCGTCGGGGCGGGTGAAAGCAAAGAATCGGCATCGTCTCGAAGGCTACTGCATACTCTACTCCGACTACTTCGCCGATGCTCCACTTCACG
Source organism: Triticum aestivum (assembly GCF_018294505.1). Classification (NCBI taxonomy): domain Eukaryota; kingdom Viridiplantae; phylum Streptophyta; class Magnoliopsida; order Poales; family Poaceae; genus Triticum; species Triticum aestivum. The sequence goes on from NC_057812.1 coordinate 569,962,180, forward strand.
GCAACAAAACATTTCGGCGCAGTTATCGGATGAGCCGAAAGCTCTTCCTCAGGATTGTTAATTCCATCCGGGAGTTCGACAACTACTTCAAGTGCAAGATGGATTGCACCGGTAAACTTGGATTCACCTCGATCCAGAAGTGCACGACAGCGATGAGGATGCTTGCATACGGAACTCCCGGTGATTCACTCGACGACTATGGGCGCATCGCCGAGTCCACCACCATTGAGTGTTTCTGCAAGTTCTGTCGGACAGTGGTGGCAGTGTTTGGACCGCAATATTTCAGAACACCCAATGCGGAAGACACTTCTTAGATCCTAGCACAGAATGCAGCAAGAGGATTTTCTGGGATGTTTGGAAGCATCGACAGCATGCATAGGAAATGGCTATTTTTTAAAATAATATATTTTTTATTAATTTGCACAAATATTACGCCCAAAAAATAATTTTCAAAAATAATACACCGTCGGCCCGCAGCAGGCCGACTGGGCCTAGTCAGCCCGCAGTAAGCCGAGTGGGCGCAGTCGGCCAGTAGCCGGCCGACAGCTGGCCCGCCTGGCACGTGTCGACCTCGGATTGGGCTGGCCACGTCGCGAGGGGGAGGGAGGGAGCTGTCGGTGCGGGTGCACCCCTGTCAGCCTACCGCGGGCCGATCGGCCCACTGCTGGTCGACAGGGTGCGGCCCCACCTCACGCGCGGCTGGCCCGGCTCCCTGCGGCCTTATCCTCCCTTTCCTCCACGCTCCACGCGAGAGCTTCTATTCTTCTTCTATTCTTTCTTTCTCCTCTCTCTATACGAAAATGCCTCTAATTTCTACACCTAAATGAGCCAGTTTTTTGCAGTTTTGGCACCGTGAATGGATTCAACTTAGTTAGGCAGCCAAAAGAGGTCTCGATCTACTGATGGGGTAGCTCGTGGTGGTCGTGGTGAGCATTTTGGTGGAGGTGTCGGTGGTGAAGTTGGGGCAGTGTGGTGGAGGTGAAGCTCCGACAGTTTGGTGGCTACCGTTCGTCGTTCGTCGTTCTTCTTTCGCACGCACGCTTCAAGGGTATATTTTAACAAACATTTAGTTTTCGTAGGTATTTGTTAATATGTTTCGATGTGGAATAAATTATGTGTGCGATTATTGTTATTTGCCCCAGTAGTATACGTAAATATATTTAGATGTCAACTAATTAGTTGTGTAAAAATGTGTAGTTGCTCCGGTAATATTTCATACTATATGTGGATGTCAAGTATTTAGGAGTGTCAGTATTTGTAGTAGCTCTGAAAAAAAGGTCCATAATATAGGCAGTCCAGTCAAATATATTAATCTGTCAATATTTGTAGTTGCTCCGGCAAATATTCGTAATATACTTGTAGGTGTGTGAATTGTATTTGTTGGTCCGTTAATATTCTGTAATATATAGCTAGCTAATATATAGACATGTCTAATATTTGTTAGTGGGGGTATTTTAAGTTGTTGCTTAATACTTGTATTTCGTTGTTGGAAAAAAAGGTGAGCCGAGATGTCCGATGTAGTGAAGTTCAGATTTTGCTATGGTCCTGGTACTGTCCAAACAACTGAGATGGGAGCAGATCTGAGTGAATTTATTCACATAGATGTGCCGATGAGTGCACCTCAAACATGGTCAGTTAGTCAGTTGAAAGAATGGATTGCGGCAAGTTTAGGTCTTGATACTGAAACACACACCGTCGGTGATCATGCATTGTGGACACGGTCAAATTCAATAATTTACTTTTATTTGAGGCCAATAGACCGAGACTCCGATTGGGTACGGTGGTTACAAGATTGTGAACGAAGGGGATGCAATCATATTGCTTTAGTGCTTCTCGTCGTGAAGGAGGTCACTGCACATGAAGGCGATGGTGGCTACGATCCTGGTCATAGCAGTGTAGGGAGGCATTTATCTATGTCAAATGCTGGAGATGATGGTTACGAACAAGGACAAAGCAGTTAGGTAGAAGGAGGAAATGCTTATGGTTATCAAACAGGGCAGAGTAGTCAGGTAGAAGGAGGAAATGCCGATGGTGATTACAATGGCGAGGTAGATGCTGACGAGGTAGATGGGCACATGTAGGACCAGATGGAAGAAGAAGACGCCGATGTTGAAAGGGGTCATGCCAATGATTCTGACGAGTCAGATGAAGAAGAAAATGCAGAGGAGGTCCCGAATCCTGCATCGTGGAATCATGACTTCTCATCTGCAATGACCGTGAATGATGGACATGATTCAGCCTGGCAATATCATCAGAACAATATTGCGACGGGTGCTATGTATCCAAACAAGCAAGCCCTGAAGGATGCAATAATTAATTGGGCAATGTCCACGCAAAGGGTTTTCATAGCTCAGGTGTCCAGTCAGAAATTCCTGACAATGGTATGCAAGAACGCAGATTGTCCCGCCAGGATGCACAGCTTTCTCCCTAAGTATAGCACAAGTTGGGTGATAAGTGACTTAGTTAATCACAGTTGTCTTATTCCCTGCATCCCTCAGGATCATGCCAACCTTTCATCGACGCTTATTGCTCGGTTGTTTTACGATGATATAGTGCAGGGCAAAGCTATGGAAGTGAAGGCAGTCCAGACAAAAGTCTTCGCCAGGTTCAAGTACAGAATTTCTTATGGCAAGGCTTGGAGGGCTAAGCATGCGGCGCTTGAGAGGAGATTTGGTTCTTATTTTGATGCATATGACTCTATTTTCCAGCTCCTCCACACCCTGCAGCAGCGGAATCCAGGCACCTATATCGATATCCAAGACATGTTCATGCCAGAGTTCCCAACTGTGAGGGTGTTGCATCGTCTCTTCTTCTCTTTCAGTGTATGCATCGAAGCTTTCAGGCATTGCCGACCGGTGATATGTGTTGACGGTACTTTTCTCACAGGCAAGTACAAGGGTCAAATCCTGACAGCCATAGGTCAAGACGGCCAAAATCAAGTCATCCCACTCGCATTTGCTTTTGTGGAGAGTGAGAACATTGAAAGTTGGACATGGTTCTTCAGGCAGTTGAAAATATCAGTTGTGAAGGAGAAGCCCAATGTGTGCATCCTTCATGACAGGCATGTAGGTATACTCAGTGCGATAAGGACACTGACAAACCCAGGCCCTGAGGAACAAGTTCCATGGCAGGACTTGTAGAGCCGTTGGTGCATGCGCCATCTGGGGGCTAATTTCTTCTCGCAGTTTAGAAATAAGAACCTGATAAATCTATTCAAAAAACTCTGCAAGCAGAACCAGTTATGGAAGTACAATTTGATACGCCACAGACTTAATGTGTGCATGCAGAGACACGTGAGGGATAGGAAAACTGCAAGAGATGCAACAGTGAGGGCACATGTTGAAGCAGTAGCTGCACAGTTGGCAACAGGAACAGCGGCCATGGAGGAGGAGTCTGTTGGGCTATGTGACCTACCAGGCTTTGACCCACCTGGTACTAGGAGAAGTCTTGGGAGGTCGATTAAAACCTTCGAGCAGTGGATAGAGCATGAGCCTCTGTAGAGGTGGTTTTTGCTACATGACACACATGGAGCAAGGTACGGTGTCATGACAAGGAACCTCGTGGAAACATACAACTTTGTCCTCAGAGGAAACCGGGCATTGCCACTTACAGCCATCGTTGAGGGTATTTTCTATGGCACCGTCAAGTATTTCAGAGATAGACGTCAAAAAGCAGAGCAACATATCTTCAACAACCCGAATACACGGTACTATGAAAGAGTCACGAAGTACATGGACAACAATATGCAAAAAGCTAGGTCACACACTATAGCTGCCATCAGTAATCAAGAAAGAAGGTTTGAGGTCCGCTTAGCCAACAACAAATTCGGATGTGCAAATGAGTTGAGGACGCATGAGGTGAAAATTGGTAATGAAGCCTGGCCAACGTGTGAGTGCACATGCAACAAACCGAAATTGCTTCACCTACCTTGATCACATGTACTTGCTGCTTGCGGGCAGCTTGGAATGGACGCAATATCGTTTGTGTCTCCATTTTTTCTGAAAGAGTCTGTCCTCAATACCAGGACAGGTGTAACACCCACAATGCGGCTATATCTCCCACGTGTCGGGGCACGACTTAGAGGCATAGCCGCACGGTAGGCATGTCGCAAGAGGGGTAATCTTTACACATCCCATGTACTAAATAAGAAAGGGATAAAGAGTCGGCTTACAATCGCCACTTCACATAGTACATAAATATATCATACATCATCCAAGGTACAAACAAAGGTCCAACTACGGAACCATAATTAAAGAAAGACAACCCCTAATGCTAGATCCCCGATCGTCCCAACTGGGCTCCACTACTGATCAACTGGAAATGAAACAACACAACGAACACAATCTTCATCGAGCTCCCACTTGAGCTCAGTTGCGTCATCTGCACTGGTATCATCGGCACCTGCAACTGTTTGGAAGTATCTGTGAGCCACGAGGACTCAGCAATCTCATACCCGCGAGATCAAGACTATTTAAGCTTAAAGGTAGGAAAGGGTAGTGAGGTGGAGCTGCAGCTAGCACTAGCATATGTGGTGGCTAACTTACGCAAAAGAGAGCGAGAAGAGAAGCAAAGCACGGTCGAGAAGCTAATAGATCAAGAAGTGATCCTGAAGCTACTTACGTTCAAGCATAACACAAGACCGTGTTCACTTCCCGCACTCCACCGGGAAGAGATCATCACGGTTACACACGCAGTTAATGCATTTTAATTAAGTTAAGTGTCAAGTTCTCTACAACCGGATATTAACAAATTCCCATCTGCCACATAACCGCGGGCACGGCTTTCGAAAGTTCAAACCCTGTAGGGGTGTCCCAACTTAGCCCATCACAAGCTCTCACAGTCAACGAAGGATATTCCTTCTCCCAGGAAGACCCGATCAGACTCGGAATCCCGGTTACAAGACATTTCGACAATGGTAAAACAAGACCAGCAAAGCCGCCCGGATGTGCCGACAAATCCCAATAGGAACTGCACATATCTCGTTCTCAGGGCACACCGGATTGTCCAAGCTTCCGGTAGGCCAACCCAGAGTTGCCCCTGGTGGTCACCGACGACTGATAGGTTGGACCAACACTCAGAGGAGCACTGACCCGGGGGGGGTTAAAATAAAGATGACCCTTGGGCTCGTGAAAACCCAAGGGAAGCTTATAGGTTGTTATGCAAATGTAAAACCAAGGTTGGGCCTTGCTGGAGGAGTTTTACTCAAAGCAAACTGTCAAGGGGTTCCCATAACACCCAACCGCGTAAGGAATGCAAAATCAAGGAACATAACACCGGCATGACGAAAACTAGGGCGGCAAGAGTGGAACAAAACACCAGGCATAAGGCCGAGCCTTCCACCCTTTACCAGGTATATAGATGCATTAATAAAACAATAGATATTGTGATATCCCAACATAACCATGTTCCAACATGGAACAAACTTCCTCTTCACCTGCAACTAGCAACGCTATAAGAGGGGCTGAGCAAAGCGGTAACATAGCCAAAAAATGATTTGCTAGGAAGGTGGGTTAGAGGCTTGACATGGCAATATGGGAGGCATGATATAGCAAGTGGTAGGTATCGCGGCATAGCAAAAAGCGAACAACTAGCAAGCAAAGATAAAAGTGATTTCGAGGGTATGGTCATCTTGCCTGCAATGTTGTCAGAGTTGTCGAAAGCTCGATCCTCGTTAGCGTACTCAACAGGATCCTCGATCACGTACTCGTCTCCCACTCTACCCAAATCAAGAACACAAGCAAAGGAACACCAATCAACCACAGTGCAATGCACAAGCAACATGATGCAAAACATGGCATGATATGCAAGAGATGATATGCAATGCATATGCATGCTCCGGAAGGAAAAGAATGATCAATGCATCAACTTGGCAAACCAAGTGTTCCGCTGGAAAGATGAGATGATTTCGGTCGAAATCGATATAAGGATCACCGGAAACGGATGCACGGTTTGCAAATGGCATGCAAAACAAAAATGGCACAATTCTGCGATTAACAGCATGATGCCATCTAGAATGCAACGAGAAACTAAGCTACGTCACTCCAACATAGCAACAAAGCATATGGCGGTGATGTACTCAAGATGCTTGACAAAACATGAACACTGAGCTATGGCTAAAACACCCAAGAGCAGGTTCAAATAAGCATGAAAAAATGCAAAAGATACCAGCTTCACAGACTTATTGAAAATACTAACATGCCAGGAATAACATTAGGAAGCCATGTTTAGAGCAATCAAACAACATGCTACAGGAACTTATCATAGCAATACAATGCATGTCATGAATCTACTAAATGCATAGAACAAAAGTACCTTACTGATCATGAGCCAAAAAGGCACAGAAGATAAGATGGCACCCATGTAAATATATCAAGTTTTATTAACAGTTTCAGACTTAGCAGAAAAACAGAGCATGGCATAAACAGAGTTATGAAGGCAACTTTGCAATCTCAAATCACTCACCACAAGGCATTGCATGACAAGATAAGCATACTAACAGTAAGAAGACATGTTCATGAAGCTAACCATGGCAATAGTAAGTTCATAGCATGCATGGATCAATAGCAACACCCATGGCAAAATTGATTAACATGTAAACAATCTGCCAGGAACATTTTATACCAAAAGTAGAGCAAGATTAAGACATTCTAGGGCACTACATGATTTCAAATATGGGCATGGATGGATAGAGCATAACCATATGTCCAAAACACCCTTACTTAAGATACTCAAAACAAGCATGGATCTCACTGTAGCATCATGTTTACATGGCATAGAAATAACAGCAGAACAAGGACTTAGCAAAATCCTAAGTCCCTGAAAACAACAATATCATGAAGGCTACTTTGCAAGCTTGTGCTAGTCACCACATTGATCACAAAAATACATGTCAAGCACCTCTGTAAAGATAGCATGGCATAGCTCAAAACACATGTAGATCACTTGCCCATATGAAGCACACATCAAAAGTGGCAAAAATGACAAAACATCATAATCTGATAAGTAGTAGCAGTAAACATTTTATAGCACTCTTGCATCAATGATTAGGGCATCAAGATGAACTCAAACAAGCATACCACAATGGAATGAAATGAAGATCATCTCCCAATGAACATTTTGATATATCATGCACGCAAAACGGAGTAGTATGCAAGAAGTTATGACATGTTGAACAAGGCACCAGAATGCAATAATTAAGGGACTTTGCCAAAATTTAGACCTCGCGGGAAACTGGACGAGACGGATCGGGACCAGGAGATCCGGAGCTATTTGGAACGGGGCCTGGTGGATCTCATCCAATCCGGCCCAGATCTGGCCAGACTTGAACTCCGGCGAGGCGTCGCGGGCTCCGGTGACGAGGGACGGCGGCTGAGGCGGCGTACGGTGACGCGGGGCGCGGCACAGCCGGCGCGGGCGGCGGCGGCACAGAGGAGATAGAGCGGGAGGCGGGCGAACGACGGTGGCGGACGGCCTCGTGAGCGGCGGCGCACGGGCGTGGCCCGGTTTGGGCATGGCGGGGCTGGATCTGGGCCCGTGGCGGGCCGACGCGGGAGGCGGCGAAGTGGGTGCGAGGGCGGTGACGTGGCGTGTTGTGGTTGGACGAGAGGCACTGCGGACATGTCCGGGCGGTGGGAGATTTGTCCGGCAGCGCGAGATGGAAGGAGATTAGGGTTCATCTGCGCGAAATTCGGAGGGGATCACATATTTATAGCTAGGAGGAGGTAGGAGTGTCCAAATGAGGTGTGGTTTTTGCCCACACGATCGTGATCCGACGACGGAGGACATGGGAGTGGTTTGGATGGGTTATTGGGCCGTTTTGGAGGGGTGTTGGGCTGCAACACACAAGAGGCCTTTGCGGTTCTCCGGTTAACCATTGGAGCATCAAACGGACTCCAAATGGCACAAAATTTGACATCCGGTCTACCGGTGGTGTACCAAGGCCACTTGGAAAATCTCGGTCCATTCCGAGAACATTCAACACCCGCTCACGAAAAGAGACAAGAGGGGTGCACCGGTGCATGTAGGAGTGTCGGATTGCAGAACGGACAACGGGGAAAATGCTCGGATGCATGAGACGAACATGAATGCAAATGCGATGCACATGACGACATGATATGGAATGCATGACATGAAAAAAATGCAAAACGAATACAAAACCCAACCACGAAGGGAATCTCATATCGCATATCCGGAAAAGGCAAGAGTTGGAGTTACAAATATGGAAAGTTGTATCCGGGCCGTTAAAACAGGTAAGCTGATGTGTTTTCGATCAATGGGTAATTTCAACAGCCTCAACCCCGCTGAAAGGCGTTACATTCCAAACCCAGGGCATATGCGTACAAGTAGAGGCAGACGGCAGTGTCAGCGCATCCAGAATAATATGGATGAATCTGAAGCAAGAGGTCAGACTAGGCAATGCATTCTATGCAATGAATTTGGCCATAGGGACACTAATTGTCCCACTTTCATCATTGGGCATGGACGAGGCAACCGGGGAAGAAGAGGAGGTAGAGGAGTAAGGGCGAGAGGAAGAAGCTAAGCTAGCAGTAGTATGTTCTGAATTTGTATTAAGTGTGGCACTATGTTCTGAATTTTTATTAAGTGTGGCACTATGTTCTGAATTTGTATTAAGTGTGACACTATGTTCTAAATTTGTATTAAGTGTGACACTATGTTATGAATTTGTATTAAGTGTGGCACTATATTCTGAATTTTTATTAAGTGTGACACTATGTTATGAATTTGTATTTAGTGTGGCGCTATGTTCTGATTTTTTTCATATGTAGGAATGTTAGGAGTGTGGTTGCTAAATGGGGACATTGATAGGGGTCATCGTGGTGCGATATGGTATGAGCGTGATACGTCTCCAACGTATCTACTTTTCCAAACACTTTTGTCCTTGTTTTGGACTCTAACTTGCATGATTTGAATGGAACTAACCCGGACTGATGCTGTTTTCAGCAGAACTACCATGGTGTTATTTATGTGCGGGATCAAACGTTCTCAGAATGACCTGAAACTTCACGGAGACACTTTTCAAAAAATAAGAAAAATACCTGCCAAAGATGAAGGCTAGGGGGCCCACCACCTTGCCACGAGGGTGGGGGCGCGCCCCCTACCTCGTGGGCCCCTGTTGCGTCTCCGACTCCAACTCCACCTCCATATATTGAGTTTCGATGAGAAAAAAATTAAGGAGAAGAAATCATCACGTTTTACGATACGGAGCCGCTGCCAAGCCCTAAAACTCTCAGGAGGGCTGATCTAGAGTCCGTTCGGGGCTCCGGAGAGGGGAATCCGTCACCATCGTCATCATCAACCATCCTCCATCACCAATTTCATGATGCTCACCGCCGTGCGTGAGTAATTCCATCATAGGCTTGCTGGACGGTGATGGGTTGGATGGGATCTATCATGTAATCGAGTTAGTTTTGTTAGGGTTTGATCCCTAGTGTCCACTATGTTCTGAGATTGATGTTGCTATGACTTTGCTATGCTTAATGCTTGTCACTAGGGACCGAGGGCCATGATTTCAGATCTGAACCTATTACGTTTTCATCAATATATGAGTGTTCTTGATCCTATCTTGCAAGTCTATAGTCACCTATTATGTGTTATGATCCATTAACCCCGAAGTGAAAATAATCGGGATACTTACCGGTGATGACCGTAGTTTGAGGAGTTCATGTATTCACTATGTGTTAATGCTTTGTTCCAGTTCTCTATTAAAAGGAGGCCTTAATATCCCTTAGTTTCCGTAAGGACCCCGCTGCCACGGGAGGGTAGGACAAAAGATGGCATGCAAGTTCTTTTCCATAAGCACGTATGACTATATTCGGAATACATGCCTACATTATATCAATGAACTGGAGCTAGTTCTGTGTCACCCTAGGTTATGACTGTTACATGATGAACCGCATCCGGCATAATTCTCCATCACCGATCCATTGCCTACGAGCTTTCCATATATTGTTCTTCGCTTATTTACTTTTCCATTGCTATTGCTATCATCACTACAAAATACCAAAAACATTGCTTTTACTACTGTTACCTTTTGCTACCGTTATCACCACTATCATATTACTTTGCTACTAAACACTTTGCTGCAGATATTAAGTTTCTTGGTGTGGTTGAATTGACAACTCAGCTGCTAATACTTGAGAATATTCTTTGGCTCCCCTTGTGTCGAATCAATAAATTTGGGTTGAATACTCTACCCTCGAAAACTGTTGTGATCCTCTATAGTTGTGGGTTATCAAGACTATTTTCTGGCGCCGTTGCCGGGGAGCATAGCTCTATTCTTTGAGTCACTTGGGATATATATATATCTGCTTATCATTATGAAGAACTTGAGAGATCCAAAAATGAAGATCTATCCCTCAACTACGAGGGGAGGTAAGGAACTGCCATCTAGCTCTGCACTTGATTCACCTTCTGTTTTGAGTAAGCTTGCGACACCTACACCTGCTTCTGCTATTCATTCTGATATGTCGCATGTTATTGATGATGCCACTTCTGCTATGCATGATACTTATGATGAAACTACCTCTATGCCTGATACTACTATGCCACTTAGTGATTTTCTTGATAAACAACTTGCTAGGGCTAGAGAAATTGAAAATATTGAATCTGATGATACTGATGAAAGTGATGATGAAGAACCACTTGCTATTCCTAAGGGTTATGTATTTGATCAAGATGCTTCTTTAGCCATTTTAGCTTTCAGAAATAGAACTGAACTTAAAAGATTATTAGCTAAATGGAGTAAGCAATCCCTAAATGATAGAATGAAACCTGACCCTGCTTTGGCTACTTCACCTATCTTTGTTACTGGTAAGGATTATGAATTCTCTGTTGATCCTGATATAATTACTTTGGTTGAATCTGATCCTTTTCATGGTTATAATCTGAAACTGTTGTGGCACATCTTACTAAACTGAATGATATAGCTACCATGTTCACTAAAGATGAGAGAACTCGCTACTTTTATATCCTTAAAATATTTCCGTTCTCACTAAAGGGTGATGCTAAGATATGGTTTAATTCTCTTGATCCTGGTTGTGTGCGTAGTCCCCAGGATATGATTTATTACTTCTCTGCTAAATATTTCCCTGCTCATAAGAAACAAGCTGCTTTAAGGGATATATATAATTTTGTGCAAATTGAAGAAGAGAGTCTCCCACAAGCTTGGGGGAGGCTTCTCCAATTACTTAATGCTTTGCCTGATCATCCTCTTAAGAAAAATGAAATACTTGATATCTTTTATAATGGACTAACCGATGCCTCCAGAGATTACCTGGATAGTTGTGCTGGTTCTGTTTTCAGGGAAAGAACACCAGATGAAGCTGAAATTCTATTGAATAATATGTTGACAAATGAAAATAATTGGACACCTCCGGAGCCAATTCCTGAGCCTATTCCTAAACCAACTCCGAAGAAGAGAGGTATTCTATTTCTCAGTCCTGAAGATATGCAAGAGGCAAAGAAATCTATGAAAGAAAAGGGTATTAAAGTAGAAGATGTTAAGAATTTACCTCCTATGGAAGAAATACATGGTCTTAATTTACCGCCTGTTGAAGAAACATATAATCCAAATCCTTTACCTATTGAAGAAACTCATGGTCTTGACAACCCGACACTAGTAGTAAAGGTAAATTCTCTCTATAGATATGATAAAGCTGTAATCCCATTTACTAAAATTGCTAGCCCATGCTTAGATGAGTTTGATAAATTTATGGCTAAGCAAGAAGATTTTAATGCTTATTTTGGAAGACAACTGAAATATAATTCAAATATGCTTGGACACTTGGGTGATTATATGGCTAATGTAAAAGGTGAACTTAAACTTATTAGTAAACATGCTTCTATGGTTACCACTCAAGTAGAACAAGTACTTAAAGCTCAAAATGATTTGCTCAATGAATTGAATAGTAAGATAATGATAATGTTGTTAGAGTGGCTACTAGAACTGGTAGAATGACTCAGGAACCTTTGTATCCTGAAGGCCATCCTAAGAGAATTGAGCAAGATTCTCAGTGAAATAATATAGATGTGCCTAGTTCTTCTAAAAAGAAGAAAAAGAAAAATGATAGGACTTTGCATGCTTCTAGTGATCCTATTGTTGAAACACCTGAGAATCCAAATGATATTTCTATTTCTGATGCTGAAACTCAATCTGGTAACGAACCTGAAACTAGTGGTAATGTTAATGATAATGTTCATGATGATGCCCAACCTAGTAATGATAATGATATAGAAATTGAACCTGCTGTTGATCTTGATAACCCACAATCAAAGAATCAACGTTATGATAAGAAAGACTTTGTTGCTAGGAAACATGGTAAAGAAAGAGAGCCTTGGGTTCAGAAACCCATGCATTTTCCTCCTAAACCATCCAAGAAAAAGGATGATGAGGATTTTGAGCACTTTGCTGAAATGATTAGACCTATCTTTTTACGTATGCGATTAACTGATATGCTCAAAACCAATCCTTATGCTAAGTATATGAAAGATATTATTACAAATAAAAGAAAGATACTGGAAGCTGAAATTTCCACCATGCTTGCTAATTATACTTTTAAGGGTGGAATACCAAAGAAACTTGGAGATCCAGGAGTACCCACTATACCATGCTCCATTGAAAGAAACTATGTTAAAACTGCTTTATGTGATCTTGGAACCGGTGTTAGTGTTATGCCTCTCTCTTTATATCGTAGACTTGATTTGAATAAGCTGACACCTACTGAAATATCTTTGCAAATGGCTGATAAATCAACTGCTATACCTGTCGGTATTTGTGAGGATGTGCCTGTTGTAGTTGCAAACGTTACTATTTTAACGGACTTTGTTATTCTTGATATTCCCGAGGATGATAATATGTCTATTATTCTTGGAAGACCCTTTTTGAATACTGTAGGGGCTGTTATTGATTGCACTAAAGGCAATATCACTTTTCATGTTAATGGTAATGGGCATACGGTACACTTTCCGAAGAAACAACCTCAAGTTCATAGTATCAACTCTATTGGAAAGATTCCATCGATTATATTTGGAGGTTTTGAATTACCTCCTCCTACTGTCAAGAAGAAATATGATATTCTTATTATTGGAGAGGTGCATATCCCCGTTGAGGTAACATAGTGTTATTTGAAATTTCTCCGGTTCCATGTTATTCGGAATGAGTTCGTTAACAAGACTTGATCAACCTTGTTAGTGGATTCCTTTTTATGATCATGAGATGGATGAAACTAGAAGGCACAACCTTCTGTACCCCAATTTTACTCTCTGTTATTTATATTAAATAAAATAAAAATAAATAATTTTCTGTCTGTTATCTGATTATCCGTGCAATATAAAAATACTCGAAAATAAAAGTTCTCCAAATGCCCTAAAAATTAAATATGATTTTTTCTAGAATATTTGAGGATTTATGGAACAAAGAACACACCGGGGGGGCAACTACCTTGCCACAAGGGTGGAGGACGCGCCCCCTGCCTCGTGGACCCACGGTGGCCCTCATCCACTTATTCCTGCACCCACACACTTCATCTTCCTCCCCCAAACACGAAAAACCAGCTCAAACCCGAGTCCAAGCTCGTTTTGCTGCCATTTTCGATGTCCTTGCTCAAAGTACCTCTCACAAAACTGCTTGGGGAGATTGTTCCTTGGTATGTGACTCCTCCATTGGTCCAATTAGTTTTTGTTCTAGTGCTTTATTCATTGCAAATTTATGTTGTTTAAGTGACCTTGATCTTGAGCCTGCATGTCAAATTTATATGGTCAAAATTAGTTTTGATGCAATGATATAGGGCCTAAGCACTTGTAGGAGTAGTTGCTATCAATATTATTGAGTTTGGTTTACTTTTATTTTGAAGTTACTAAAAATTTCAGAATTTCTCAGAAAATGATGAGGAGACTTTTGAGGGGCTCATCGAGCCAAAGCTCGAAGGAAAAGGCACAGAAGCCTAAGTATAATCTGCCTCGCACTACGGAGGTTCGGGCGTGTGACTGGCCTTCCGAGGATTTCTTAAGAGCAGCCGGGATTTCTGAAGATTTTCATGAGTTGGCTCAGACTGCAGGCCTTACCGCTTTCCTCCACGACCAATGCGATCAGTATCTCTTGCTCACAAATATCTTTGTGCAAAACTTTCATTTTCATTCTAGGAACTCACCCCCTACAGTGGAATTTCATTTATATGATGAACATAAGGAGATGTCACTTTATGATTTTTGTCGGATCTGTTTAGTCCCTTTTGGGGGCAAGACAGAAGAACCACATCGTGATGATGTGGAGGGATTTATTGACACTATCACTGTAGGGGAAACAAGGAAGGTTTCCGATGCACGAATCACTAGCATACACTTTCCTGTTTTACGCTACTTTGCATTATTTGCTAGTCGTTGCTTAATTGGTCGCGGGAACTGTGGAAACCTGAGTATCCCTGATATTATTATTTTGCACCACGGTCTATACGGTGATAACTCTTTTAGTATGGGCAGCATTATTGCCAAATGGTTAAGTCTGAACCGTGCCAAGGGCCCCATCTTTGGAGGCATCTATGCTACACGCCTAGCTGCACATTTTAACATACCTATTAGGCATGCTGAGAAGGAAGAAAAAGTGCTGCCCCGTATTTATCTAGATTATAAAAGTATGGTGGCACATGATTTTATTGTTAAGAATAGGGAAGGAGAGCTTAAATATCAATTGTTCTTTAATAAACATCATCCTGAGACTATTACCTTGCCTGCTCCTTCTTTATTTGATTTGACTGTAGGCACGTACCTTGTTCCGTTGACGACTATCCACGCCTACCGGAACCCTGCACCAGCCGAGGAGCCAGAGCGGGAACCACAATTCGATCCTTCATGGCAGTCTAATTACCAGTGGGATCCAGAGATGATTATCAGCCAGTGGCAATCTGAGCCTTCTTCTTCCTCGTCACAGTACGACCCCAACAACTATTATTATAGATATCCACCAGGCCAGCCATGGTGATAGACCAACTTAGGCCAAAAGCCTAAGCTTGTGGGAGTACGTATTTCCCACCGACATTACATTTATGCTCACACACTCATTGCTAGATGTCGGTGCTCATACTTTTTCATTGTATCATCCATGCTAGTTTTATTTTCCTTTTTATGCTTTCTTCTTGTGTGTTTAACAAACCTTAAGAAAAACCAAAAAAATTAGTTGTAGCTTCTAGCTAGTTTTAATCTCCATGCTTGTAGTAGTAATTAAAAAGAAAACCCAAAAAAGATTTCATGTTCTTCTTTTGCTTGTTGGGAGCTTTCCCGTGTAAATAATTTTATTTCTTTTCTTTTCTTTGGGGGTCGATAGGAGAAGACCATAATTAAATTATTGAGGTGGCTCTTATATGCATTATTGTTGATCTAACAAAAGAGCCCATATTGCCTTGTCTTCTCCTGTTTATTGAATGCTTGCAGATTCCAGCTTAGTTCAATGCACGTGCACTATTATTATTATTCACATCGTTTGGTCGTGCAAGTGAAAGGCAATTATGATGATATACGATGGACTGGCTAAGATGAGAAAAGCTGGTATTAATTCGGCCTCTTTTTTTTGTAAATATGATTAGTTCATAGTTCCTGATTCAGCCTATTATGAATAAACATGTTTGCAATGACAACTAGAGATCATAGTTTCTTGTGCCATGCTTGATTAGCTATGAGTTATAATGGTTTACCTTGCGTGCCAACATGCTATTAAAATGGTTATGATGTGGTATGATAGGGTGGTATCCTCCTCTGAATGATTTAAGTGACTTGACTTGGCACATGTTCATGCATGTAGTTGAAACAAAATCAACATAGCCTTCACGATATTTATGTTCATGGTGGATTACATCCTACTCATGCTTGCATTCAGTGTTGATTAATTTTAATGCATGTTCATGATTGTTGTCGCTCTCTAGCTGGTCGCTTCCCAGTCTTTTGCTAGCCTTCACCTGTACTAAGCGGGAATACTGCTTGTGCATCCAAACTCCTTAAACCCCAAAGTTATTCCACATGAGTCCACTATACCTACTTATATACGTATCTACCTGCCATTCCAAGTAAATTTGTATGTGCCAAACTCTAAACCTTCAAATAAATATCCTGTTTTGTATGCTCGAATAGCTCATGTATCAACTAGAGATGTCTGTATCTTCCATGTTAGGCGGGTTATTCTCAAGAGGAGTGGACTCCGCTCCTCACTCATGAGATAAATGGCTGGTCACCAGGATGCCCAGTCCCATGCTTTATGCAAACTAAATCAAAATAATTGCAAAGAAAACTCCCCCTGGGACTCTTGTTAGTTGGAGGCACTCGTTGTTTTGAGCAAGCCATGGATTGATGCTTGTGGTGGAAGGGGGAGCATAAACTTTACCATTCTGTTTGGGAACCGCCTATAATGTGTGTAGCATGGAATATATCGCCATCTCTTGGTTGTTATGTTGACAATGAAAGTATACCGCTCAAAATATTATTCACCTCTGTTTCAAAGCCGAGCTCTGGCACCTCTACAAATCCCTGCTTCCCTCTGCAAAGGGCCTATCTATTTACTTTTATGCTGAGTCATCATCCTCTTATTAAAAGGCACCAGTTGGAGAGCACCGCTGTCATTTGCATTCATTATTGTTAGTTTACATTGAGTATGACTTGACTGGATCTCTTTTACCATGAATTACAATGTCTAGTCAGTCCTTGGTCTTTAAAGGTGCTCTGCATTTATGTTTTGCGGTCTCAGAAAGGTCTAGCGAGATACCACCTTGTTATATCATATTATGATTGTTTTGAGAAAGTGTTGTCATCCGAGTTTTATTATTATGGCTCGCTAGTTGATTATGCTATTGATATGAGTAACTTGAGACCTATGCATTATTGCAAATGTGGTTAGCTATAATCTTTGCTGAAAACTTGAATGCTGGCTTTACATATTTATAACAACAAGAGCAAACCGAGTTTGTAAAAGTTTTTCTTTATCACTTTCAGTTTGTCAACTGAATTGCTTGAGGACAAGGAAAGGTTTAAGCTTGGGGAAGTTGATACGTCTCCAACGTATCTACTTTTCCAAACACTTTTGCCCTTGTTTTGGACTCTAACTTGCATGATTTGAATGGAACTAACCCAGACTGACGCTGTTTTCAGTAGAACTACTATGGTGTTATTTATGTGCAGGATCAAACGTTCTTGGAATGACCTGAAACTTCACGCAGACACTTTTCAAAAAATAAGAAAAATACCTGCCAAAGATGAAGGCCAGGGGCCCACCACCTTGCCACGAGGGTGTGGGGCGCGCCCCCTATCTCGTGGGCCCCCTATTGCGTCTCCAACTCCAACTCCACCTCCATATATTGAGTTTCGATGAGAAAAAAATCAAGGTGAAGAAATCATCGCGTTTTATGATACGGAGCCGCCGCCAAGCCCTAAAACCTCTCGGGAGGGCTGATCTGGAGTCCATTCGGGGCTCCGGAGAGGGGAATCTATCGCCATCGTCATCATCAACCATCCTCCATCACCAATTTCATGATGCTCACTGCCGTGCATGAGTAATTCCATCCTAGGCTTGTTGTATGGTGATGGGTTGGATGTGATCTGTCATGTAATCGAGTTAGTTTTGTTTGGGTTTGATCCCTAGTGTCCACTATGTTTTGAGATTGATGTTGCTATGACTTTGCTATGCTTAATGCTTGTCACTAGGGCCCGAGTGCCATGATTTCAGATCTGAACCTATTATGTTTTCATCAATATATGAGTGTTCTTCATCCTATCTTGCAAGTCTATAGTCACCTATTGTGTGGTATGATCCGTTAACCCCGAAGTGACAATAATCGGGATACTTACCGGTGATGACCGTAGTTTGAGGAGTTCATGTATTCACTATGTGTTAATGCTTTGTTCCAGTTCTCTATTAAAAGGAGGCCTTAATATCCCTTAGTTTCCGTAAGGACCCCGCTGCCACAGGAGGGTAGGACAAAAGATGTCATGCAAGTTCTTTTCCATAAGCATGTATGACTATATTCGGAATACATGCCTACATTATATCAATGAACTGGAGCTAGTTCTGTGTCACCCTAGGTTATGACTGTTACCTGATGAACCGCATCCGGCATATTCTCCATCCCGATCCATTGCCTATGAGCTTTCCATATATTGTTCTTCGCTTATTTACTTTTCCATTGCTATTGTTATCATCACTACAAAATACCAAAAACATTGCTTTTACTACTGTTACCTTTTGCTACCATTATCACCACTATCATATTACTTTGCCACTAAACACTTTGCTGCAGATATTAAGTTTCCAGGTGTGGTTGAATTGACAACTCAGCTGCTAATACTTGAGAATATTCTTTGGCTCCCCTTGTGTCGAATCAATAATTTGGGTTGAATACTCTACCCTTGAAAACTGTTGCGATCCCCTATACTTGTGGGTTATTAGAGCGCAAGCTTGAGCCTTTGGTCAGTCGCACTCCTAAGGAAAACTGGATGATACACCCAGGATGGCTTCAACGGTACGTGCTTTATTAATTTGCACACTGACATGCATATTAATGGGAGACACTAACTGAAATGTTCTCTGATGAAGGTTGAAATGGACCGGCCTTGTACCTTTCGCGCGTCTGGTTGAGTCTATCCCGGGTGAGAAACGCCTCGCCATCGACGGGTCCTTGCTGAGCTTCTTAGTGGACCGTTGGAGGCCAGAGACACACACGTTTCACTTCCGATGGGGAGAGATGGCTCCTACTCTGGAGGATGTGTCACTTTTGCTCGGACTACCATTGGCAGGTCATGCCATAGGACCGTTGGACGCACCGGCTGGTTGGGAGCGAGCTCTTACACAACATTTTCATGGTATTTTTTCGGATGCTCCGGATCCGGTATGGGAGCATCACGGACCTAAGTATGAGTTGTTGCTCAATTTCCGGGTAATTTCCCCTACCTATTATCTTCAAGTTATTGTACATATGGTTTTACATAAAATAGCTGCGGCTTACTAAAACTTTCTCTTTGCTTAATGCAGATCCAAAACTTCCGGGCGCCGTTGACTGTGGCCTACTTAATGTGGCTTTTCGGCAAGGTGATGTTCACAGAGAACCATGTCACCAATATTAGCGTGCTCTACATCCCTATGGCACTCGAGATAGCGAGCGCTCAGACGGTGGATCAGATCAGACAGAGGAGTTGGGGTTCGGCGGTCTTAGCGGCTACATACCGAGGTATGTGCAACGGTTGCCAGCTTACATCAAGAAATCCGCCCTTCTTGGATGCCCTCTATTCCTATAGCTGTGGTCGTGGGAGAGGTTCTCTATAGGGCGACCAGATGTACGTGTTCGTGAGCCTATAGACGCCATGTTTGATGTTGACGGCATCGACATGCCTACTTTCGATCTGTGTTGGACATGTCGCGAGGTATGCACTGTGTTATAGTTTAATGCAACTTTTTTCTGCACAAGAGATAGTTCGATGCTAGCGGCTACTAACTTTTATTTTCTGCAGAGACGCTTTGCTAGTGATCAGACTAGGAAGGCATACACAACATTGAACGAGCAGTTCGATGCGTACACCGGGGTCATCTGGCAGCCCTACACGGAAGCAGCCATACAAGCGAGATACCCTGGTGGTATGTCTGTGCTATGCACAAGGGACCGAGATTACTGGATGACAAAATCAAAGATCATCTTCGATGTCTTCGTCGAGGAGATGGCACAATAGAGGGTTATGAGGCAATTTGGTCTTCTGCAGTTGGAGATGCCTCCCCCTATAGAGAACCCGGTGCCAGCACACATCCATAGGTATTAACCAGTTTTTCAATGTTGCATTATCTTTCATAGTACTCCATTCGAAGCTTTAGGTAATTGTTGAACACACACCACAATTTTAGGATGACAAGGAAGGGCATGACCAGGACAACTGCTGACTGGCTAGTTAGACTAGAGTCGTATGTTATAGAATGGGAGATAACAAACACACATCTATGGCACGAGAATCACAATTTTGATCTCAATGATTTCAATCTCTGTTTGCGGCGCTACATGACCGGAACACGGTTACGCATCGTTGAGCACTCCCACCCAGAGGAGATACCGGATCCTACTCCGTCGGATATGTACCAGAGCTATGACACTTCGGGCTCTAGGCAGTACGCGGTAAGATATATTTTCTTTAAGTAATGTTGTCACATACTTTGACGTTCAAGAGACAGACATTAATCGTCATGGAAATTTGCAGGCTACCTTGACACACGAACTCTACGAGGACGTGACCACCTTTGGACGATCACTGTCGTCTGGACCTCTTCTTTAGCACCGTCCAGTGCTACAACCCTTCTTGGAACGAATTCAGAACAAGATACGGACTGTGTACGAGGCTATCACGTGCACTCGGAGAACCGACGTTGTTCAGCACCAGCAGCAGCAGCCGCGTCACTCCATGCACTGACATCAACCACGTCCATGTCTAGCACATCAGCCGACAACTAGGCCACCCCGTCCTGACCAACCTGGCAGTTCAACGTGGCAGCAACCACAACACTATGGTCCCACGTCGAGCTTCGTGTTTTCTCCACAGCCACAGCAGCACAGCCCCTCATCGAGCTTCGTGTTTTCTCCACAGCAATAGCAGCACGGTCCCTCGTCGAGCTTCGTGTTTGAGCCAGAGCAGCCGTCACAACCAGCAGGTAAGTTTCTTCATATTTATTGTTTTCAATATTAATTGAGGCGACCTCATTCTTCATGACTAAATGTTCCATCGTGCAGGAGCCTACGGATATCATGCGTCTATGTCGGCATCACATGATACGTGGGGGGGTGATCAACATCCCGAAGAGAACATACATGCTCAGATGTCGCAGCACACCCAGTGGATGAACATGTACTCGACTCCTCCACCAGGCCCCACACAAGATACACAACATGACCAGGGAGTGTCTGAAATTCCTCCTCGTAACATTAGGCCACCTAACAGGTTGGGATGGACGCCGCTTCCAGATCCGCCTCCCCGCCAGGCCAGACGTCATCACTGACGCTTCCATCTATCAGTAGAGACATGACCATCTACTTCTGTATGAGACTTATGTCTATTCTATGTATGAGACAAATGACTATGTACTTATGTATGAGACATATGCCTACTCTATTTTAGCACTCTATTATCCGAACTACAACATCATATTTAGATAGAACATAATGCTCGTACAACAAGACAGTACAAACAACTAGATATAACTACATCTAAATTAATGGTACGTACGACTAAACTTACAACATACATCATAAAAACTACATGAAGTCATCATCGTCATCCTCCATCGATGTAGAACTCTTGCCCTTCGAGGATGCAGAACTCTTAGCCTTGGACGATGCAGAACTCTTGCCCTTCAAGGATGCAGTACTCTTGCCCTTGGCCGATGCAAAACTCTTGCTCTTTGACGATGCAGAACCCGGAAGCGGCGGCATGAAGATATCATCTTCGTCCTCGCTCTCCTCAGTCCATAAAAATGGATGCTTTTCTGCAGTCCTTCTGAAAGTTTCACTCTTCGGCTCCACTACCTTCTTCCACCTTGCATGCAACCTAAGAAGTTCTATAAGTACCTCCTCATAGGTCCTTTCAGGCCACCCAGACATACGTAATTCGTGAGCCAACTCATTCATTATGGTGTCACTGCCGGTGAGTTCGTCCCATGGAACTATCCTATTGTCCATCCTGAAATCGGTAGCTAGCCTTAGAAGAGTCCTGCTCATCTCAGGGTGAAAACTACGATCGAAAGGATAATGGGACATCTCAACTACACTACACTGGAATGATTATCCTCCTCCGTCTGAAGGGGGTTTTATAGGTAGGGAGGAGAAAATGGCGGGAAAGAACGACCGCGGTATGGCGGGAAAGGGTTGGCGGGAAACGGGTGGCGGGAAAGAGTTGGCGCGAACATATGGCGGGAAACGGGTGGCGGGAAAGAGTTGGCGGGAACATATGGTGGGAAACGGGTGGCGGGAAAATATTGCGGGGAAAGGGTTACGCGAAATATGTCATAGTTTATAAAAAAAATTCAGGGATCGTTCGGGACAAAAATGGTGGCATGCACCAGTTGGCCCACAGCAGGCCAATTAGTCCCTGTCGGCCAACTGCGGGCCAATTAGACCGACTGGACCTGAACTGGTGGCCGACAGGCTAATCGGCCAGCAGCAAGCCGATAGGACCTCAGTCGGCCTGCTGTGGGCCGACTAGGTCCACTTGGCCTGCTGCGGGCCGACGGTGTATTATTTTTGAAAATTATTTTTTGGGCGTAATATTTGTGCAAATTAAAAAAAAATATTATTTTTAAAAAAATTAGCTTGGAAATGGAAGAACTGCCCATTCGCTTGGCAGGGGATGTACAAAGGCGCTAAAGGCGGTTGCAGTGTGATTGAGGCGGTGGCCACACAGGACCTCTGGATTTGGCACTCCTTCTTTGGTATGCCAGGAACTCACAATGACATCAACATGCTGCAGTGCTCCCCTGTCTTTGCCAAGCTTGTTGAAGGTCATTCTCCTCTGGTGAACTTCGAGGTCAATGGGCGGCACTACAACAAGGGGTACTACCTAGCTGATGGCATCTATCCGAGATGGTCTACATTTATGAAGACTATCTCAAACGATGTGTCAGGAGGCAAGAAGTCCCACTTGGCCAAGGTGCAGGAGGCTTGCCGGAAGGATGTCGAGTGGGCATTTGGTGTGCTCCAATCTCGATTTGCTATTGTCTGGTACCCTGTTCAGACCTGGTCGAAAGATCAAATGTGGGAGATCATGACTTGTTGTGTCATCTTGCACAACATGATCATCAAGAGCGAGCAAGAAGAGCCAGTGTTTGACACTGAACCATACTACAGGCAGGTTCCTCTAACCGAAGTTGATCACCAGCTACCGGTAACCTGGACTTGCTACCTCAGTATGCGTCAGGAGATCCGAGACCCACAGGTGCATCGTCAACTGCAGCAGGGTCTGTTGGAGCACCTATGGAGGCTCAAGGGCGACGCCGGGCGCGACGTGTGATGAAATATGAGTTTTTATTTGTTAAACTATATAATTTGTATTGAACTATTTGTTGTTGCACTATTTTGTTGAACTATTTGATGAACTATGTGATAAAAAAATATTTATGTTGGTAATTGAACGCCGAGCCACGACGAGCCACGCCGAATATGAGCCTATTCTCGCCCATATAGACCCTTTATTCGCCGAAAGTGGGCCTAAAACTGGGCCAATATCGGCGCCTGGGGGCGACCTGGGAGCGACGGCTGGATGCCCAACCGTTCCCAGCGCCGATTGTATCGCCGACTCGCCCTCAGGGGGCGATTTTTAGTCCTCCTAGGAGGGCCAACGGCTGGAGATGCTCTAAGCCCCATCACCCCTTCGCTAGCCTCTATCCCTCCATCCCCATCACGGGCATAATCACCACCATCGACCATGTTGATGTGGTCATGCCCTCTCCATGGACTTTCGGTTGTTCAACTTCTAGTTGTTTCATGGAATCCATTTTGTAGATCCAAGTTAAAATCCTAGCGTAAACCGATGTTGAAAACTGGTATTAAAAAACTTACGTGTTGAAAATTTGAGCTGGTGCCTGAATGACAAGTGAGACACACATGTAACCAAACATATGGACACCATGTTATAACGAAGGTAATCGTTTGGAATCGGCGCACCGGCCGAACGCTCGGCCGGTTCCCCTCGCACGCTAGGTGGGCCTCAAGCGAACATTTTTTTTCTGCTGTACTTCTTCTTCCTCGCGCAAGCGCCTTCCCAAGCATGTCCCCTCCCCCCTCCCCCTCCTCTCGAGCTGCGACTGGGCCACCACGACCTCCATCGCCGGCGGCCAGGCTCCCCTCGCCGGCTGCCATGGCTGCCTGCCGCCATGGCCAGATCCATCCCCTACCTCAAGCCTTCACGCAGGCGCATCCCCCCCCCCCCCCCTTCCCCCTTCCTCCCGGGCTGCGACTGGGCGACCACGACCTCCATCGCCGGTGGCCAGGCGCTCCCTCGCCTGCCGCCATGGCTGGACGCACTCCGCATATACCAGTGTTGCAACCGTCACCTAAAACAGCTTCAACAGTTGTTGAAAAAAGCTTCAACCATAGACAGAAAAGCTTCAATGGAACTGCACAACAAGGAGAAGCTGCAACCGCAGTTGGATTTTGTTACTACTGGCGAAGTTTTCTGCTACATCCATCAGGCGGAGCTGCGACCTCGCGATGATGACAACGACGATTTTTGTTGCAACCGTAGCAGTTTTTTGCTACTAACGTTGAAGTTTTTGCTACATCCATGTAAGGCGGAGTTGCGACCTCACGAAACACGGCAACAGTGTTTGTTTTTTGCTGCAACCGTAGTAGTTTTTTGCTACCACCGCTGAAGTTTTTGCTACATCCATGTAAGGCGGAGTTGCAACCTCGCGAAAGACGGCGGCGGGGTTTGATTTTTGCTGCAACCATAGTTTTTTTTGCTACTACGGGTGAAGTTTTTTGCTGCAACCTGCATTTTGCCGTGCTACCATTGGCGTCAAGTTTTGCTACAACCGGAATCAACAGTTGAAAAAAAAAAGCTTCAACTGGCGGTGTTTTTTGCTGCCACCATTGATGAATTTTGCTACAACCTTTAATCAGGGGGTCCGGCGGCGGCGCTGGAGTGCGAGCGGCGGGGCGCGCGACTGCAAGCTGCCGGAGCTGCAACAGGCGACTGGTGTTGACGGAGCCGCGACCATCACCAGGGGGGGAGCTGCAACCCACGGGGCGAAGTTTTTGCTGCATGTAGATCCCGTCGAGAAACATGAGAGAAGATGGCGGAGACCGGCGGCGAGCGCGGCGAGCGCGGCGACCGGTGGCGAGCGCTGCATCCAGTAGCGGGGGCGGCGGAGAGAGAGGTCCAGGCGACGGGGTGATGGCCGGCGGCCGGGAGAGGAGAGGAAGAAAGAGAGGAGGGGTCAACGCGGGGGAATCGGACGGCTAATCGCGCGCATCCAACGGCTAGGGCTGGACCGGCCGAAACTGTTCGGCCGGCGCACCGGCGCCTAGCATCGCCCTATAACGAAGCTGTATTTACGCACACTCTTCACGGCCTCCAACATCTAAATGAAGCGCGCTTCATTTTCCATGTGACGATCGTCGATACGACGAATTGGCTAGAGCTGCCTTTGGTTGCAGGCCATGGCACGCATTCAACATTATCCTTTCACCGGTCGACAATCATGTCGACACACAATTGTAGTACCAAACCTCAAACCAATCGATCCATCCGCTCAATAGATTATATTATGATGAACTTAAACCTCGTGAAAACGAACGAACCCCAATAATCCACCTGATTGTAGTCCCTTCGTTCCAAATTACTCGTCGCAGAAATGAATGTATCTAGAACTAAAATACATCTAGATACATCCATACATACGACAAGTAATTCGAAACGGAGGAAGTATCATTTATCAACCGAACTCCTGATCACCTATCGCCACGTCCGTCGCCACATTGCCAGAGACGCACGCCCTTCAAGCCCACCCAAGAACCAATGAACGACTGACGAGTTCAAGGGATCCGACGCGCCGCGCATCATCCACAACGACGGAAGATCTTCCTTCCCGTGCCACTCCTCCCGTGCACGTTGGGCACGGCCAAAGGGCAAAAGGAGACGTCGAGAAGAGACAAGCCGGCGGCGACCCGTTCCGCGCGCGGTAGGACCGGTGAACAGGATGGCCGGCCATTTCGCCATTTCGCCATTTCGCCAGAGCGACGCGGGAGAGAGAAGCTCCTCCTCTCCTGTCTGTACCCATCTCGCCGGGCTCCCGTCCTGCCTGCGCGCCCTGCCGATGCCGTCGACCCAAGCGAGTTGAGCGAGATGGGTACGAGGCTACGACGGGTCGATGGATTGCCTGTTTGCCGTGATAATTCCCGGAGGAAGCGAATTCTTGTTGCGTGCTTGCTTCCGGCGTTAATGCAGGGATAGATCAAAAAAAAAATCCTGAAACGAGTAACATAGATCAATAATCACGGTAACATAGATCATTAACCTGCAGATCCAGACAACAAAGCATCTTTTTTTCAGCTGCCCCTGGTCGCTTTCTGATTCTGCATGAAGGTGACGTAAACTGAAAGTTGTACATTTCCATCCTAGTACTGAGTACTGACTTTTTAGACAATGATTTTGCACCACTGTAAAACATATTACAAATAATTACAAATAAAGAATAACCAAAGAGATGACGGAGGAAATTATCATGGTTCACAAATGAATGACTAAAAATATGTATTAATGTTTTGGCAGGAGCCGCGCGAACGCGTACCCCCTCTATCACAAATTATGACGTCCATTCTTGATAGACATTCTTTCACTTAGAAAGATGGTAGACCAACGCATTCACTAAGTGCAATGTAAGCCATTGATCTAGGCCACGAGCCTTGTTGATCGCTCGTAGACCCTATCCAGGTAAGTATGTTGCAGTGAAGCACCTGGTCATCATAATATAGCCTGCTCTCCTAGTCTAATCTTCTTGTGTTGTCGATGGGGTACTAAACTAAACAAGATCTCTGTGGGCCTATTTTGCGTGGACTTGCATTACTGAATGGGCTCTGGATGGCTAGGCCCAGTAGCCAGAATAGGAACTTTCGGTTGCTTACTTTTTCTACCACTCCTATAAAAGAAAGAGAGGGCAGAGAACCAAACAATCAGATCCATCCATCAACAAAATCTAATGGTCCTTAATCCTTCGATGTTTGATGCAACAAACACGCCAATCAACCCACTAATCCTCCATCGCTATAATCACGAAAACAAACCGCTCTGCAGAACGCGCACGCCCGAAAAACCTTTCCCACTCTCCTCCTCCCAACCAGTACTCCCTCCCAACGTCCCCTGCCCGTCGGACGTCAGTCCGCGGCCACCCCGGCCGGCCCCGCGCGCTGCGTCCCCTGCCCGTCGGCCGCCGGTCCGCCGCCGCCCTGGCCGTCCCCCACCGCCCAGCTTGGCCTCCGTCGCCGCAACCGCCAGACTTCTTCTGCTTCCCCGCGGACAAATGTGGGCGTGAGCAGAGCAGGCCCCCGCTGGTCTTCTTCTGCTGCCCCAAGAACGCGGAAGCGCCCCCTGCCGCCGCTGCCTACTGCCCGCGGTCAGCCTCTGCTGCCACACGGAAGGACGTCAGCGCGGTGCGGCGGCGCTGCCCTCCTCTGCTGCCCAACGCTGCCCAACGGATGGCCACGACCTTATCTGACTATGGAGAAACCAGTAAGTCTCCATTCGATTGATTGAAGTGCAGATTGATATAAAACTATACTGAATAGTGAGGTACCCAACATATGGTCCATTTTATGTTCCATCATTATCTACATACACCACAATGGAGGATGTTACAAAGTCTACCCTGTACTTATGATTCAGTTTATGTTCCATACACAAGAGAATTTGATGCTTGTGCTTATTTACTTTCTTTGGTTGTTTTACTGCATCATGATCTGCATACGTCGCAGTGGAGGATGTTACAAAGTCTACACTATACTTTTTCCAACGACCAAATGTGAACTGATTCTCATTCTATCATTCTTTTATATACATGATCCTTCCACACAACTAACATTGCCGCAGTTAAACAACGTTATTCTGGAAGGGTTAGACTCTGATTATATCATTAAAAGGTGAATTATCATGATCCAAATCAATGCCAAGCTCAGCACTAGACAGGGTTACAGTCTGATTATTGACTATTTAATCTCTTCATATGATAATTGTATTGTGTAACTCGAATTACCTTTTCAGTGCTCCCACAAATCCATTCTACCACGACTCACTCCTCAATTGGCATCAAAATTACTACACAATAGCTCCTAAACTTTCTGTACATGATTTCAATCATCCACTAATATACGAAATTCAGGCAATCTCAATACTAATATTTTATATCTTCTTTTTTGGCTTCTTCCCTATCAACTCATACTTTATTTCTACATGTTCAGAATGTTCCCATTCATCAGCAATTGCTGCACCTAAGGTCCTTTCAGTCACATTTTCAGGTTTACTTCATCGCTTGAGAGTTTGTATTTTGTGGTCGGTGGTGGAAAAGTGGAGCAAGAGGTCTCTCTCAAGCTGTGGGAGAACGAGTCTGTAGAGACGACGCTGAATTTTATCAAGGCGGCTTCATTTTGTTATGAACTATCCAAGAGAGACAAGGTTGCTTCATTTGCAAGCTCAAAACTCTTTATGATTGTATTCTGCTTCTCTATCCAGTTCACTGAAAATATGAACCAATGCAATTGGTTGTTGGTGTTTGATCCCATTAGTAGTATGATCAAATTTGTTTCGAGACATGCAGTCCCTAAATGCTCCACTCCCCATAATCTGACGAATGGGAGAGGGAAGCTGAGGCTATGGTCGCGCCGTTGTAGACAAACAGTTTAACACTGAGGTAATGTGATAAAAATAATCGTTTTTTCTCTCTCATACGTTTCGGTTTATGTATGTCTGCTACGTACAATTCATGTACTCCCTCTGTCCCAAAATAAGTGACTCAACTTTATACTAGCTTTACTATAAAGTTAGTACAAAATTCAGTCATTTATTTTGGGACGGAGGGAGTACTATTCTGTCCTTGCACTGCTTTCTTCTACTCCCTCCATAAACTAATATAAGAGCATTTAGATCACTAATTTAGTAATCTAAACGCTCTTATATTAGTATACAGACGGAGTAATTTTTTTGTTGTATATTACTATGTTCAGTTGGTGTGAAATCCCCCAATTTTTGGTTAATCTAGGAAGTAAAAATAAGTTCAGTTTGTAGACTGTTTAAACCACTTTTAACTGAACTTGTACAAGCATCAAATCTAGGATATTTCAAGTCTCTTCACAAAAAACATATTACATAGCAATAATTTCATCTTATTGTTGTACCAATCCGATTATGAGGTGTATTCGTGGTGCCTTGAAGTGTAAAAATTGCAGTACTTTTCCTTCCTCTTTTTTTGTATTATTTTAGCTCAAGCTTACACTTGCTGACTGGACACTAAATAACATTCTTCTGTTTTTTTGTTGCAACGAGAGAATAATAATGAGATGCGCTGCCACAGGGAGAACTTGGACCAATTGATAAGACACCAAATCTTGGGCACTAAATTATGTGTATGTAGTTGATCTGCATCTGAAATCTCTTTATAATAGTCGCATATATTATAGTTAATTTCACCGATATCTGTGTATCTTTTATTTGGTTATTTGGCCTGAACCTACAGTTCAAGGTTAGTAATTATTTGGTCCGAGCCTACTATTCCTTTCCATGTCTTGTATAATTCTCTTTTTTGACATGAAGAGTTCCTGGAGGTTGGATGGCAATTTGAAAATTCCAGTGTATGCTTCAAGATGTATGCATATAATTTTGGAGTCTATTCATGTTGGTTCAGCATGTTTCTACTACACTCCACATCTCACAGTATTTAGAGCAGAGGGCCTTCGATAGTGAATACTGCATAAAATGGTGTTGTTCCGTGGGATGCATAATTTGTTGTTTCATTCATCCCCTATCCTTGGTGTTGTTTTACATAGCTTATACTCATTTGCTTTGTTTCAGCGGCAGGGTATACAACATAGGAAAACTTGACTAAGCTGTTCTGAAATTCCGGTTCCATTGGGTGATTTCTATTTTCTTAATAAATTGGTGGGAGTGTGAGATAACTATTAAGTCAATTAGTTGATGTGTACATTTAACAAGCGGTCAGTTGGGAGGTGATAATTATTTTTGTGTACACATAGTTTAGTCAGGGCATGCCCATGAACTGTTGCTTGCATATTGTATCATGTGAACGTAAGTGAATAAATCTTCCTTGGCTGAAATGTCATACCCGGTTTTGTGAAGTTTATATAAGCTTGCATTTTTTTGTTGCTTTGACCATTTTCTTCTTTTCCTTTGATAGCTAAGATGCACATGTAAAATCACATAATTGGATCCTTCGGAGCCTGGTAGATTCAGTACCAATTGTCGACTTAGCACTTACCATGTGCTGCATAATTGTTTCAGATTAGCATCCTTGTACAACAGCAAATCAACTAGGAGCCTCTCCTGAGAAGCAAAGATGTAGATTGTCCACCTCGAAGGTTATAGTTGCTAAAGAAGCTACAGGAGATTTAGAATATTTTATCTCACAACTTTCACTTCATCAGCCCAATAATGAAAGCAGAAGTATGCATTAAATATACAAAGGTCTCCACAAGGTTTGCATAAGACGGTAATGTCCCATCTTTAAATCCTCCGACATTGTGCTAGAAACTAATTTTATTACTGACTGGACATATATGCCATGCATGTTTAGTACCTTGACTCTTTATATAGACAAAGCTCTGAGGGATGAAGCGTTTTGGGAGCCCGGATGAAGAATGCTTCTGAGGCGGAGAAAGAGAAGTGATGAGAATACTTCCAAACCGCTCTGAATTTTTATTTTGGCAAACTCGGACTCCTTGTTTGATAAAATACATGTGAAGAGCATTTTTGCGCATTGTTCAAATAAACTCTTCATTTTTGTGTCTCTATCAAACAATGCATTTCAAATAATTAGATTATTGTCCTGGGGATATTTCGACAAATGTTGTACTTATCATCCTAGATACTCCCTAT
This sequence comes from Triticum aestivum, assembly GCF_018294505.1. NCBI lineage: Eukaryota > Viridiplantae > Streptophyta > Magnoliopsida > Poales > Poaceae > Triticum > Triticum aestivum. Next base: position 569,992,801 of record NC_057812.1, read on the forward strand.
TCATTACCTATATCACATTCCCATTTTATTTCTTTGGGGAATAGCACATATTGTATTTCCATTTTTAGTTTCTTTAGTTGTTTGAATTAAAAAAAGGTGTAGATAAACAAAAGCTATAGAAAAGGATACAAATTAAATAGAGGTGGAATTTGAAAAATGGATTGAATTGGCAGGACGTGCGTTGCACGTGCATGCTTACTAGTGAAAAGAAAAGCAAAACAAAAACTGTTAAGATTGCTCACTGTTTGCTCTCGCCAAGAAACTGTAGAAGGGAAAAGGAGGTGACGATAATTTGCAGGGAAATGGCTTGGCTCAATTTCTTTGCCGCTCTAGGCCGGGAACTCCAGTCGAAAGGTATGAGTAGGTCGTATTGTTTTGCTGTAATAACAGATATCAGAGGAAGGCCTTTGCCAGCGTGCAAGTTAGCATCGTCAGACGGGACCAAAACAAAATGGCGCATGAGATTGCTGCGACGGCGAGAAGATATGGAGACCAAGAGGTTTTTAATTTCGGAAACAAAATAAATCCGGACCTCACTGAAATATGCGAAATTTTAGAAATTCCGCATATTTCAGATTTTTAGACTTCAATTTTCACTTAATTTTAATGAATTCTGACATAATTTAAATTTATTTTGAAATCATTTTGAAAATGCCTCGAAATTTCGGGGTTAAATATACTTCAGACCCCACTGAAATATGTGAAATTTTGAAATCCACTAAAATTTCATTGAAATTTTTAACCCTGATGGAGACCATTTCCGTTTAGCTAACGTGCACAACAACGTGCGGCAAGTTATGTTGTCGGAATGTAATACCACCAATGCATAACTTGTATGCTTTGGTTCTAAAAAGAAACTTTGCTGCTCTGCCTCCAAGAGCTGTACTATACATGATATCTGAGTACTCAAAAGGGCAAGGAAACGACGCTGACCAGTGTTCCAGTTATTGACGCTGACCAGTTGACCGTAGTTTTCGCCTCTCAATAATGTTCTAGTCTACTGGATTTAGAAATTTTCGCATGCCATAATCTCATTACACTATTCCAGTTATTGGCGAAAGTTTCAGTCCTCGGTGATATCCCTCTTCCCCTTCAAAGAACATAACCATTCCTTCACGGTCGACACCCCCAAGTCCGCCCTGGGAAAAGGAAAGAGAACACAAGTGATGTCAAGTTGTTTAATTTATCTGACTGATAATTTAATTTATGATAAGCCATGTCGACCCAGACTTCCTAGTGAAGCGTGATAGGACAGAGCCAGAGATAAACAAACACCTGATGTTGAGGTGAGCTGGGGCTGGGCTCTCATCAACCGAAAGATCACAGAGGAAATGACAAGAGCTAGCTTGCCGATGCTCTTCTTTACTTGTGAGCAACATGCGACTCATCACCGTCGTCATGGTTCATGGATTCCCGGCCCTTCCGGGATCAAAGAAGCGTCCGTCTATACCTCTCATATTAGCAGCCAAAGACGTGAAGAAAACAAAGCTGGTGCGCTCTCTACCCGGGATCAACCAACGGCGCTCTGCGACGGCACGTATATCCCATGCGTTGGATGTATCTAGAACATGGCATCAGATCGAAACGTGGGCAAAAGGTTCGATCGTACTTGTAAGCTTTTTCTGGCCGAACTGGTCGCTTTCTTCGCCGCAGGGAGGAGCTGGAGGATCACATGAATGATTGGTTGGACTGATTGGCGGTGGTGATCTGATCGGTGATCACGGGGCGTGCCGCGCGCGTTCTTCGCTGCACCGTCAGCCGGCGCGTTTTGATCGCTCGTTGATAGTACTGTTTGTGATCGATCGGATACGAGCGTGTTGCGCCTTGGGCGCGCACCATGATAGGGTTGCGGAGATCTTCGCGAGGTGGCTGTAATCGTGTTAGCAGCTGGTGATGGGTGATGATTACGAGTCATGGTCTCCATGATGGAATATCATGTGATAAACCGAGTGCCACCCGTTGATCTGGAGAATATATAGTACCACCACCAACACCACCAACAAAATCGTGTGAATGATCATGAACAAAAAATGAATTTTGTAATTAAGATAAATTACTAAACGATAAACTGCAGCGTGAAATTCAAGGAAGCCGAGGAGGAAAAATGAAAGACAGGTTCTTCGATTGTGAAGAAAGGATCTAACCGATTTTCAATTGTGAAGGGTCCATTTGATTTGTTCATTCCTAGAATATATCGTTTTTTTTTGTAAAAAGGGTCAAATCTCTTATAAAGATTCATCAAAAATACAAAACACCTCAAGTACAATAAAAATTATATCGAGACCCACGGACCACCGAACGACCATTACCACCACCAGAACAAGTCACCGAAGCGCCGCTGTCCCCGCTCACATATCTGGGCCGGTCTAACCTTGTCAATAACAACCGGAAAATCTTCGTGCACGTGCAACTAAGGACCAGTGCCCCGGAGCCGCACTCGTCACGATTGAATCGTTGAATCAATCTAAAGAATCTGACACCAAATATTGTTGTTGCGTACGCACGGCGAGAAACCCTAACCTCACCATCCGAAGGAGCTGGCAGGAATCTACGCCGGAGCTCCGGCTAATCCATCCCAACGGAAAAACTTGAGGAGTATCAAAAGCTAGGAAGGACGGCTCAAAGGAAGATCAATTAATTGTAGCAGAATGTTCCAGTGGTGTAACTTTTCACTAACACAGAGTGCCAAGAAATTATAAAATGCCAATCATGAAAATGGAGCAACATAAACTGAAAGTGTTTCTAAAAACTTAAATTCTCTATTTATTTATTGTTGATAAAATTCGTTCGATTCAAAGAAATCTTGAAGAACCTGAGTTACATCAAAAGATACCTCCATTATACCACGTGCCAGACGTGGTAAAAGCAATCTGAAATGTACTCATCTACAAAATCTTAATAAAAAATACTTAAATTACATGTGATTGTTGGAATTCGAAATGTAGGATTGCAGTTCTAAAAAACAGTAGTATTGCATTGTCCCGTAGGATCTATTCCTCTTTCTTTTTCTACTATTAGAACAATGCACATGCGTTGCAATGGAATGTAAGTACTCTAGTGCGTTACTTGCAATTTACCTGTCAGTAATAATTCAATCGTATAAATAAATATTCATCAAATTCTGCCCGTGAATTACCTTATATTTTGATTAGAAGTTTGGTAAATAAATTAAAGTGGAATTGATTCAGAAGGTAAATAAATTAAGGTGATTGATTATCATATACATGGAAGGTTGGACGAAGGGCTAAAAGCAACTCTAGCAGACCCCGCATTTTGCCGACCTGCAAAATGTGTTTGCAGGTTGCACGGGGGCGGTTATGCAGGCCGGATTTTGCGGCGGCAGAGTAGAAACCACAAACAAACCCTAATTTTAAAAAAATGTTTCGCGCGAGAAATTTAAGCAGCAGCTCGCCGGAGCTCGCATAGATGGTTCTTCTTCGCATAATAAGTTCGTACACGCCACATACATACATAAAGGTTAGATATGCTAGACAGGGCCTACACTACCGCACCACTACAACAAAATGAGCTCAGCGGAGCTCCTGCGGTAGCTGCCCACCGGCGGCGATCATTCGGAGTCGGAGTCGACCTCGATGTAGAGCTTCGCCTGCTCCGCCTTCATCACGCGCATGTCAGCCTCCTTCGATGTGTGCGCCTGCGATGCCGTGCGGCCCGTCTCGAGGAAGAGCCGCTCGTACTCGAGCTCGCGCCGAATGCGCTCTTCCATCTCCTCCTGATCCCTCGTCGACCGCTCGAGGAGCTTCTCCTACCCCGGTGGGAGGTAGTCCTCGGGTCCGATGATGCCTCGGCGCGGCGGCGCATCGGGCACGGCCTCCTCAAGCTTCCTCTTCACCGGAACGAGCCACGAGCTCGATGCGTCCGCGGATGAGCACCCCGCGGAACTGTGGCCGGATGAGCTCCCCGCGGACCAGTTGCCAGAGGATGCATGGCGGCGACGGGCGTGCTTGAGTTCGAACTGATCGAGCTTGCGCCGTTGAATGCCGGCGGCGGCCGGGCACCGTGATTGAGCCACCGACGCCCCCCCCCCCTCCCCCCCGCTTGCGCGCGACGTCAGATCTGGCGCGGCGGTGGCGCTCCGTCTCATCCCCCGAGTCGGCCATGGTGGTTCAAGGCTCGCCGGCGGCGAGAAATCGAGCGGCGCGGTCGGGAATTGGAGGGGAACGCGGCTGCGGGGGGATAGGGTTTCGACCCGCATCTGCCACGCAAACCCGCAGTTATAGTGGCTCAGGGGTTGCGTTTGCGGGCTGTGATGACCCACAAGTATAGGGGATCTATCATAGTCCTTTCGATAAGTAAGAGTGTCGAACCCAACGAGGAGCGGAAGGAAATGATAAGCGGTTTTCAGCAAGGTATTCTCTGCAAGTACTGAAATAAGTGGTAACCGATAGTTTTGTGATAAGATAATTTGTAACGAGCAACAAGTAACAAAAGTAAATAAAGTGCAGCAAGGTGGCCCAACCCTTTTTGTAGCAAAGGACAACTCTGGACAAACTCTTATATAAGGAAAAGCGCTCCCGACGACACATGGGAATATCGTCAAGCTAGTTTTCATCACGTTCATATGATTCGCGTTCGGTACTTTGATAATTTGACATGTGGGTGGACCGGTGCTTGGGTGTTGTTTTTACTTGAACAAGCATCCCACTTATGATTAATCTTTATTGCAAGCATCCGCAACTACGACAAAAGTATTAAGGTAAACCTAACCATAGCATGAAACATTGTTGGGGAACGTAGCAGAATTTTAAAATTTTCTACGCATCACCAAGATCAATCTATGGAGTCATCTAGCAACGAGGGAGAGAGGAGTGCATCTACATACCCTTGTAGATCGCGCGCGGAAGCGTTCAAGAGAACGGGGTTGATGGAGTCGTACTCGTCGTGATCCAAATCACCGATGACCTAGCGCCGAACGGACGGCACCTCCGCGTTCAACAGACGTACGGTTGGGAAGACATCTCCTCCAACTTGATCCAGCAAGGGGGAAGGAGAGGTTGATGAAGATCCAGCAGCACGACGGCGTGGTGGTGGAAGCAACGGTGATCTCAGCAGGGCTTCGCCAAGCTCAGGGAGAGGGAGGAGTGTCACGGGAGGGAGAGGGAGGCGCCAGGGGCTAGGGTGCGGCTGCCCTCCCTCCCCTCACTATATATAGGACCCCTAGGGGGCGCCGGCCCTAGGAGATTGAATCTCCAAGGGGGGCGGCGGCCAAGGGGGGTGGAGTGCCCCCCAAGCCAAGTAGGGCGCCCCCACCCCTAGGGTTTCCAACCCTAGGCGCAGGGGAGGCCCATGGGGGGGCGCACCAGCCCACTAGGGGCTGGTTCCCCTCCCACTTCAGCCCATGGGGCCCTCCGGGATAGGTGGCCCCACCCGGTGGACCCCCGGGACCCTTCCGGTGGTCCCGGTACAATATCGATTACCCCCGAAACCTTCCCGATGGCCGAAACTTGACTTCCTATATATAAATCTTCACCTCCGGACCATTCTGAAACTCCTCGTGACGTCCGGGATCTCATCCGGGACTCCGAACAACTTTCGGGTTACCGTATGCTAATATCTCAACAACCCTAGCGTCACCGAACCTTAAGTGTGTAGACCCTACGGGTTCGGGAGACACGCAGACATGACCGAGACGACTCTTCGGTCAATAACCAACAGCGGGATCTGGATACCCATGTTGGCTCCCACATGCTCCTCGATGATCTCATCGGATGAACCACGATGTCGAGGATTCAATCAATCCCGTATACAATTCCCTTTGTCAATCGGTACGTTACTTGCCCGAGACTCGATCGTCGGTATCCCAATACCTCGTTCAATCTCGTTACCGGCAAGTCACTTTACTCGTACCGTAATGCATGATCCCGTGATCAACCACTTGGTCACATTGAGCTCATTATGATGATGCATTACCGAGTGGGCCCAGAGATACCTCTCCGTCATACGGAGTGACAAATCCCAGTCTCGATTCGTGCCAACCCAACAGACACTTTCGGAGATACCTGTAGTGTACCTTTATAGTCACCCAGTTACGTTGTGACGTTTGGCACACCCAAAGCACTCCTACGGTATCCGGGAGTTGCACAATCTCATGGTCTAAGGAAATGATACTTGACATTCGGAAAAGCTATAGCAAACGAACTACACGATCTTTGAGCTATGCTTAGGATTGGGTCTTGTCCATCACATCATTCTCCTAATGATGTGATCCCGTTATCAATGACATCCAATGTCCATAGTCAGGAAACCATGACTATCTTTTGATCAACGAGCTAGTCAACTAGAGGCTCACTAGGGACGTGTTGTGGTCTATGTATTCACACATGTATTACGATTTCCGGATAACACAATTATAGCATGAACAATAGACAATTATCATGAACAAAGAAATATAATAATAACCATTTTATTATTGCCTCTAGGGCATATTTCCAACAGTCTCCCACTTGCACTAGAGTCAATAGTCTAGTTACATTGTGATGAATCGAACACCCATGCAGTTCTGGTGTTGATCATGTTTTGCTCTAGGGAGAGGTTTAGTCAACGGATCTGCCACATTCAGGTCCGTATGTACTTTACAAATATCTATGTCTCCATTTTGAACACTTTCACGAATGGAGTTGAAGCGACGCTTGATATGCCTGGTCTTCCTGTGAAACCTGGGCTCCTTGGCAAGGGCAATAGCTCCAGTGTTGTCACAGAAGAGAGTCATCGGGCCCGACGCATTGGGTATGACTCCTAGGTCGGTAATGAACTCCTTCACCCAGATTGCCTCTTGTGCTGCCTCCGAGGCTGCCATGTACTCCGCTTCACATGTAGATCCCGCCACAACGCTTTGCTTGCAACTGCACCAGCTTACTGCCCCACCATTCAAAATATACACGTATCCGGTTTGTGACTTAGAGTCATCCAGATCTGTGTCGAAGCTAGCATCGACGTAACCCTTTACGACGAGCTCTTCGTCACCTCCATAAACGAGAAACATATCCTTAGTCCTCTTCAGGTACTTCAGGATATTCTTGACCGCTGTCCAGTGTTCCATGCCGGGATTACTTTGGTACCTTCCTACCAAACTTACGGCAAGGTTTACATCAGGTCTGGTACACAGCATAGCATACATGATAGACCCTATGGCCGAGGCATAGGGGACGACACTCATCTTTTCTCTATCTTCTGCCGTGGTCGGGCATTGAGCCGTGCTCAATCTCGTACCTTGCAATACAGGCAAGAACCCCTTCTTTGACTGATCCATTTTGAACTTCTTCAATATCTTGTCAAGGTACGTACTCTGTGAAAGACCAATGAGGCGTCTCGATCTATCTCTATAGATCTTGATGCCTAATATATAAGCAGCTTCTCCAAGATCCTTCATTGAAAAACACTTGTTCAAGTAGGCCTTTATGCTTTCCAAGAATTCTATATCATTTCCCATCAACAGTATGTCATCCACATACAATATGAGAAATGCTACAGAGCTCCCACTCACTTTCTTGTAAATGCAGGCTTCTCCATAAGTCTGCGTAAACCCAAACGCTTTGATCATCTCATCAAAACGAATGTTCCAACTCCGAGATGCTTGCACCAGCCCATAGATCGAGCGTTGGAGCTTGCACACCTTGTCAACATTCTTAGGATCGACAAAACCTTCCAGCTGCATCATATACAATTCTTCCTTAAGAAAACCATTAAGGAATGCCGTTTTGACGTCCATTTGCCATATCTCATAATCATAGAATGCGGCAATTGCTAACATGATTCGGGCGGACTTCAGCTTCGCTACGGGTGAGAAAGTCTCATCATAGTCAACCCCTTGAACTTGTCGATAACCCTTAGCGACAAGCCGAGCTTTATAGATGGTTACATTACCATCCGCGTGTGTCTTCTTCTTAAAGATCCATTTATTTTCTATGGCTCGCCGATCATCGGACAAGTCAGTCAAAGTCCATACTTCGTTTTCATACATGGATCCTATCTCGGATTTCATGGCTTCCAGCCATTTGTCGGAATCCGGGCCCGCCATCGCTTCTTCATAGCTCGAAGGTTCACCGTTGTCTAACAACATGATTTCCAAGACAGGGTTGCCGTACCACTCTGGTGCGGAACGTGTTCTTGTGGACCTACGAAGTTCAGTAGCAACTTGATCTGAAGTTTCATGATCATCATCATTAACTTCCTCTCTAGTTGGTGCAGGCACTTCAGGAACAATTTCCTGAGCTGCGCCACTCTCCGGTTCAAGAGGTAATACTTCATCAAGTTCTACTTTCCTCCCACTTATTTCTTTCGAGAAAAACTCTTTCTCTAGAAAGGATCCATTCTTGGCAACAAAGATCTTGCCTTCGGATCTGAGGTAGAAGGTATACCCAATAGTTTCTTTAGGGTATCCTATGAAGACGCATTTTTCCGACTTGGGTTCGAGCTTTTCAGGTTGAAGTTTCTTGACATAAGCATCGCATCCCCAAACTTTTAGAAACGACAGCTTAGGTTTCTTCCCAAACCATAATTCATACGGTGTCGTCTCAACGGATTTCGACGGAGCCCTATTTAAAGTGAATGCGGCAGTCTCTAAAGCATAGCCCCAAAATGACAGCGGTAGATCGGTAAGAGACATCATAGATCGCACCATATCCAATAGAGTGCGATTACGACGTTCGGACACACCATTACGCTGAGGTGTTCCAGGCGGCGTGAGTTGTGAAACTATTCCACATTTCCTTAAGTGTGTGCCAAATTCGTGACTCAAGTATTCTCCCCCACGATCTGATCGCAAGAACTTGATTTTTCTGTCACGTTGATTTTCAACCTCACTCTGAAATTCCTTGAACTTTTCAAAGGTCTCAGACTTGTGTTTCATTAAGTAGACATACCCATATCTACTCAAGTCATCAGTGAGGGTGAGAACATAACGATAGCCACCGCGAGCCTCAACACTCATTGGACCGCACACATCAGTATGTATGATTTCCAATAAGTTGGTTGCTCGCTCCATTGTTCCTGAGAACGGAGTCTTGGTCATTTTACCCATGAGGCATGGTTCGCACGTGTCAAATGATTCGTAATCAAGAGACTCCAAAAGTCCATCTGCATGGAGCTTCTTCATGCGTTTGACACCTATGTGACCAAGGCGGCAGTGCCACAAGTATGTGGGACTATCATTATCAACCTTACATCTTTTGGTATTCACACTATGAATATGTGTAACATTACGCTCGAGATTCATTAAGAATAAACCATTCACCAGCGGAGCATGACCATAAAACATATCTCTCATATAAATAGAACAACCATTATTCTCGGATTTAAATGAGTAGCCATCTCGAATTAAACGAGATCCTGATACAATGTTCATGCTCAAAGCTGGCACTAAATAACAATTATTGAGGTTTAAAACTAATCCAGTAGGTAAATGTAGAGGCAGCGTGCCGACGGCGATCACATCGACCTTGGAACCATTCCCGACGCGCATCGTCACCTCGTCCTTCGCCAGTCTCCGCTTCTTCCGCAGCTCCTGCTTTGAGTTACAAATGTGAGCAACCGCACCGGTATCAAATACACAAGAGCTACTACGAGTGTTGGTAAGGTACACATCAATTACATGTATATCACATATACCTTTAGTGTTGCCGGCCTTCTTGTCCGCTAAGTATTTCGGGCAGTTCCGCTTCCAGTGACCACTTCCCTTGCAATAAAAACACTCAGTCTCGGGCTTGGGTCCATTCTTTGGCTTCTTCCCGGCAGCTTGCTTACCGGGCGCGGCAACTCCCTTGCGTCCTTCTTGAAGTTCTTTTACCCTTGCCTTTCTTGAACTTAGTGGTTTTATTCACCATCAACACTTGATGTTCCTTTTTGATTTTCACCTCCGCTGATTTCATCATTGAATATACCTCAGGAATGGTCTTTTCTATCCCCTGCATATTGAAGTTCATCACAAAGCTCTTGTAGCTCGGTGGAAGCGACTGAAGGATTCTGTCAATGACCGCGTCATCCGGGAGATTAACTCCCAGCTGAGTCAAGCGGTTATGCAACCCAGACATTTTGAGTATGTGCTCACTGACAAAACTATTTTCCTCCATCTTACAACTGAAGAACTTGTCAGAGACTTCATATCTCTCGACCCGGGCATGAGCTTGGAAAACCATTTTCAGCTCTTCGAACATCTCATATGCTCCATGTCGCTCAAAACGCTTTTGGAGCCCCGGTTCTAAGCTGTAAAGCATGCCGCACTGAACGAGGGAGTAATCATCAGCACGTGACTGCCAAGCGTTCATAACGTCTTGGTTCTCTGGGATGGGTGCATCACCTAGCGGTGCTTCTAGGACATAATCTTTCTTGGCAGCTATGAGGATGATCCTCAGGTTCCGGACCCAGTCCGTATAGTTGCTGCCATCATCTTTCATCTTGGTTTTCTCTAGGAACGCGTTGAAGTTGAGGGCAACATTAGCGTGAGCCATTTGATCTACAAGACATAGTGTAAAGATTTTAGACTAAGTTCATGATAATTAAGTTCATCTAATCAAATTATTCAATGAACTCCCACTCAGATAGACATCCCTCTAGTCATCTTAAGTGAAACATGATCCGAGTCAACTAGGCCGTGTCCGATCATCACGTGAGACGGACTAGTCAACATCGGTGAACATCTTCATGTCGATCGTATCTTCTATATGACTCATGCTCGACCTTTCAGTCTTCCGTGTTCCAAGGCCATGTCTGTACATGCTAGGCTCGTCAAGTCAACCTAAGTGTATTGCGTGTGTAAATCTGGCTTACACCCGTTGTATTCGAACGGTAGAATCTATCACACCCGATCATCACGTGGTGATTCAAAATAACGAACCTTCGCAACGGTGCACAGTTAGGGGGAACACTTTCTTGAAATTATTACGAGGGATCATCTTATTTAAGCTACCGCGTTCTAAACAAATAAGATGCAAAACATGATAAACATCACATGCAATCAAATAGTGACATGATATGGCCAATATCATTTGCTCCTTTTGATCTCCATCTTCGGGGCTTCATGATCATCGTTGTCACCGGCATGACCATGATCTCCATCATCATGATCTCCATCATCGTGTCTTCTTGAAGTTGTCTCGTCATCTATTACTTCTACTACTACGGCTAACGCTTTAGCAATAAAGTAAAGTAATTATATGACGTTTATGTTGACACGCAGGTCATAAATAAATTAAGACAACTCCTATGGCTCCTGCCGGTTGTCATACTCATCGACATGCAAGTCGTGATTCCTATTACAAGAACATGATGAATCTCATACATCACATATATCATTCATCACATCCTTTCGGCCATATCACATCACACGACACATGCTGCAAAAACAAGTTAGACGTCCTCTAATTGTTGTTGCAAGTTTTTACGTGGCTGCTATAGGTTTCTAGCAAGAACGTTTCTTACCTACGCCAAAACCACAACGTGATATGCCAATTTCTATTTACCCTTCATAAGGACCCTTTTCATCAAATCCGATCCGACTAAAGTGGGAGAGACAAACACCCACCAGCCACCTTATGCAACTAGTGCATGTCAATCGGTGGAACCAGTCTCACGTAAGCGTACGTGTAAGGTCGGTTCGGGCCGCTTCATCCCACGATGCCGCCGAATCAAGATAAGACTAGTAACGGCAAGCAAATTGACAGTATCCATGCCCACAACCGCTTTGTGTTCTACTAGTGCATAGAAACTACGCATAGACCTAGCTCATGATGCCACTGTTGGGGAACGTAGCAGAATTTTAAAATTTTCTACGCATCACCAAGATCAATCTATGGAGTCATCTAGCAACGAGGGAGAGAGGAGTTCATCTACATACCCTTGTAGATCGCGCGCGGAAGCGTTCAAGAGAACGGGGTTGATGGAGTCGTACTCGTCGTGATCCAAATCACCGATGACCTGGCGCCGAACGGACGGCACCTCCGCGTTCAACACACGTACGGTTGGGAAGACGTCTCCTCCAACTTGATCCAGCAAGGGGGAAGGAGAGGTTGATGAAGATCCAGCAGCACGACGGTGTGGTGGTGGAAGCAACGGTGATCTCGGCAGGGCTTTGCCAAGCTCAGGGAGAGGGAGGAGTGTCACGGGAGGGAGAGGGAGGCTCCAGGGGCTAGGGTGCGGCTGCCCTCCCTCCCCCCACTATATATAGGACCCCTAGGGGGGCGCTGGCCCTACGAGATTGAATCTCCAAGGGGGGCGGCGGCCAAGCGGGGTGGAGTGCCCCCCAAGCCAAGTGGGGCGCCCCCACCCCTAGGGTTTCCAACCCTAGGTGCAGGGGAGGCCCATGGGGGGTGCACCATCCCACTAGGGGCTGGTTCCCCTCCCACTTCAGCCCATGGGGCCCTCCGGGATAGGTGGCCCCACCCGGTGGACCCCCGGGACCCTTCCGGTGGTCCCGGTACAATATCGATTGCCCCGGAAACCTTCCCGATGGCCGAAACTTGACTTCCTATATATAAATCTTCACCTCCGGACCATTCCAAAACTCCTCGTGAACCTTAGCGTCACGGAACCCTAAGTGTGTAAACTCCAAGATCTCATATGGGACTCTGAACAACTTTCGGGTTACCGTATGCTAATATCTCAACAACCTTAGCGTCACGGAACCCTAAGTGTGTAAACCCTACGGGTTCGGGAGACACGCAGACATGACCGAGACGACTCTCCGGTCAATAACCAACAGCGGGATCTGGATACCCATGTTGGCTCCCACATGCTCCTCGATGATCTCATCGGATGAACCATGATGTCGAGGATTCAATCAATCCCGTATACAATTCCCTTTGTCAATCGGTACGTTACTTGCCCGAGACTCGACCATCGGTATCCCAATACCTCGTTCAATCTCGTTACCGGCAAGTCACTTTACTCGTACCGTAATGCATGATCCCGTGATCAACCACTTGGTCACATTGAGCTCATTATGATGATGCATTACCGAGTGGGCCCAGAGATACCTCTCCGTCATATGGAGTGACAAATCCCAGTCTCGATTCGTGCCAACCCAACAGACACTTTCGGAGATACCTGTAGTGTACCTTTATAGTCACCCAGTTACGTTGTGACGTTTAGCACACCCAAAGCACTCCTACGGTATCCGGGAGTTGCACAATCTCATGGTCTAAGGAAATGATACTTGACATTCGGAAAAGCTATAGCAAATGAACTACACGATCTTTGAGCTATGCTTAGGATTGGGTCTTGTCCATCACATCATTCCCCTAATGATGTGATCCCGTTATCAATGACATCCAATGTCCATAGTCAGGAAACCATGACTATCTTTTGATCAACGAGCTAGTCAACTAGAGGCTCACTAGGGACGTGTTGTGGTCTATGTATTCACACATGTATTACGATTTCCAGATAACACAATTATAGCATGAACAATAGACAATTATCATGAACAAAGAAATATAATAATAACCATTTTATTATTGCCTCTAGGGCATATTTCCAACAAACATATGGATCCAAATCAGCCCCTTATGAAGCAACGCATAAACTAGGGTTTAAACTTCTGTCACTCGAGCAACCCATCATCTACTTATTACTTCCCAATGCCTTCCTCTAGGCCCAAATAATGGTGAAGTGTTATGTAGTCGACGTTCACATAACACCACTAGAGGCTAGACAACATACATCTTATCAAAATATCGAACGAATACCAAATTCACATGACTACTAATAGCAAGACCTCTCCCTTGTCCTCAGGAACAAACGTAACTACTCACAAAGCATATTCATATTCATAATCAGAGGGGTAATAATATGCATAAAGGATCTGAACATATGATCTTCCACCAATTAAACCAACTAGCATCAACTACAAGGAGTAATTAACACTACTAGCAACCTACTAGCACCAATCCCGGACTTGGAGACAAGAATTGGATACAAGAGATGAACTAGGGTTTTGAGATGAGATGGTACTGATGAAGATGTTGATGGAGATTGCCCTCTCCCGATGAGAGGAGCGTTGGTGATGACGATGGCGATGATTTCTCCCTCCGGGAGGGAAGTTTCCCCAGCAGAACAGCTCTGCCGAAGCTCTAGATTGGATCCGCCAAGGTTCCGCCTCGTGGCGGCGGAGTTTCGTCCCGAAAGGTTTCTCTTATTTTTTTCTCGACGAAAGACTTCATATAGGAGAAGATGGTCATCAGAGAGCCACCAGGGGGCCCACGAGGTAGGGGCGCGCCATAGGGGGGGCGCCCCCCCCCCCACCCTCGTGGAAAGGGTGTGGGCCCCCTGGTCTTCATCTTTGGCGAGGATTTTTCATTATTTATTATAAGGTATTTCGTGGAGTTTCAGGACTTTTGGAGTTGTGCAGAATAGGTCTCTAATATTTGCACCCTTTCCAGCCCAGAATTCCAGCTGCCGGCATTCTCCCTCCTTATGTAAACCTTGTAAAATAAGAGAGAATAGCCATAAGTATTGTGACATAATGTGAAATAACAGCCCATAATGCAATAAATATCGATATAAAAGCATGATGCAAAATGGACGTATCAACTCCCCCAAGCTTAGACCTCGCTTGTCCTCAAGCGAAAGCCGATAACAATAAATATGTCGCCATGTTTAGAGGTAGAGGCGTCGATAAAAATAAAATACGGACATGAAGGCATCATGATTATTCTCATAACAGCAACATATATAGATATTGTCATATGATTACTTATGTTCAAGTGATGATCTATTCACAATGCAAAAGTATGAATCAGAAACCTTATTGAGAACCAACAAACTATAACCTCAGTCATTGAAACAATTGCAATTTATCATAACATCAGAAAGAGTCTATGTCACAGCTAAAAAGCAAGTCCACATACTCAACTATCATCTAGTCCTTCATAATTGCTAACACTCGCGCAATACTTGTGGTTACGGAGTTTTAATCGGACACAGAGAAAGATAAGGGCTTATAGTTTCGCCCCACAACCTTTTACCTCAAGGGTAATGTCAATAATAATAACTCATGCCCCACTACATCCAATTAGATATATCTATCAGGATCTTTCCAACATGCTGGGCTTGCCAAAGGATAAAATGGAAAAGGGAGAGGTGAAAATCACCATGACACTTGCATAAGGTAGAAGATAATAATAAAAGATAGGCCCTTCGCAGAGGGAAGTAGAGGTTGCCATGCGCTTTTATGGTTGGATGCACAAAATCTTAATGCGAAAGAATGTCACTTTATATTGCCCCTTGTGATATGAACCTTTATTATGCAGTCCGTTGCTTTTATTACTTCCACATCACAAGATGATATAAAGCTTATTTCTCCCACACTAATCCTACATATTTAGAGCAATTTTTATTGCTTTGCATCGATGACAACTTACTTGAAGGATCTTACTCAATCCATAGGTAGATATGGTGGACTCTCATGGCAAAACTGGTTTAAGGGTATTTGGAAGCACAAGTAGTATCTCTACTTGGTGCTGAAAATTTGGCTAGCATGAGGAGGAAAGGCAAGCTCAACATGTTGGATGATCCATGACAACATACTTTATCTCAGATATAAGAAAACATAACCCATTACGTTGTCTTCCTTGTCCAACATCAACTCTTTAGCATGTCATATTTTGATGAGTGCTCCCAATCATAAAAGATGTCAATAATAGTATATTTATATGTGAAACCTCTCTTTCCTTATCCCTTCCTATTAATTGCAACGATGACCAAAGCTATGTCTGCCAACTCCCAACAACTTTTAATCATCACACTCTTTCTATGTGAAGTCATTACTATCAATAAGATCAATACAAACTTTTGTTTCTTCTTATTCTTTTTCTCTTTTCTTTTATTCACCCAAGATCATAGCAAGAAAATCAAGCCCTTGACTCAACACTAATCCTTATTATATAGCTCACGGACTCGATTACATAGAGAGATCATAAAGCAAAACTTAAAACTAGATCATGCCATAAACTTTATTCTACTAGATCAAAATACTACTAATAGGATCGAACTAAGGAAAATGGTAAAGATAAGAGTTGTGATTGTGATACGATACCGGGGCACCTTCCCCAAGCTTGGCAGTTGCCAAGGGGAGTGCCCATACCCATGTGATTATATCTTCTTGGTTGGTGAAGAAGGAGGTGATGGATAGTCGCAAATCGAGCGTAAGAGGTCCTCTAGCTTGCGAATAATGCCCTTGAGTGCAAAGATATGCTCCTTCAACAAAATATTTCACTTGTGAGATACTTGTTTTGAATACGAGTTAACTTAACCATCTGGAAAGCTTCGATCTCAGTTGGGGTAAGAAGGTTGTGATCAAGTTGAAGGATATCTTCTGTTGCTGGAGCTTGGTCCTCCGTGGCCTTCTTGATCCCTTCATCCTTGTTGATCTCCATGGGTTCTTCCCTCTTCAGCTCTATCTTCATTAGCCAGGCATCTTTGTCACCATTGTTGGAGGAGGGGGACGACATGATAATCTAGATTTGTCAGAAAAATAGCTCGAAACAAGAACAGAGAATATTTGCGTGATACGTGAGTCAAAACCTTCAGGAGAATATATAATGAATTTTTAATGACCAAAATACGCAGCGTGCAAGAAAACGGAGTCCGGAAGCCACACGAGGTGCTCACGAGGGAGGGGGCGCGCCCTCCACCCTCGTGGGGCCCTCGTGTCCTTCCCGGACTGCTACTTAATTTTCTATTTTTCTAAATATTCCAAAACGGAGAAATATTGCCTTAAAAATTGTTTTGGAGTCGGTTTACTTACCGTACCACATACCTATTCCTTTTCGGAGTCTGAAACGTTCTGGAAAGTGTCCCTTATGTATTCCTCCGGGGTTATGGTTTCAATAATATTGGTTTTAATATTTATGGGATTACCTGAGATATAATGTTTGATTCTTTGACCGTTTACCACCTTTGGATTTGTGCCTTCGAAGTTGTTGATTTTTATGACACCGGAACGATAGACCTCCTCGATAACATAGGGGCCTTCCCATTTAGAGAGAAGTTTCCCTGCAAAAAATCTTAAACGAGAGTTGTATAGCAATACATAATCACCTACATTAAACTCACGCTTTTGTATCTTTTTGTCATGCCATCTTTTAACCTTTTCTTTAAACAACTTAGCATTTTCATAAGCTTGGGTTCTCCATTCATCAAGAGAGCTAATATCAAATAACCTCTTTTCACCAGCAAGTTTGAAGTCATAATTGAGCTCTTTAATAGCCCAATATGCCTTATGCTCTAGTTTGAGAGGTAAGTGACATGCTTTTCCATATACCATTTTATACGGAGACATACCCATAGGATTTTTATATGCAGTTCTATAGGCCCATAATGCATCATCAAGTTTCTTGGACCAATTCTTTCTAGACCTATTGACAGTCTTTTGCAAAATTAATTTGAGTTCTCTATTACTCAATTCTACTTGACCACTAGACTATGGGTGATACGGAGATGCAATTCTATGATTGACGTCATATTTAGCAAGCATTTTACGGAAAGCGCCATGAATAAAATGTGAACCACCATCAGTCATTAGATATCTAGGGACTCCAAACCTCGGAAAAATAACTTCTTTAAGCATTTTAATAGAAGTGTTATGATCAACACTACTAGTTGGAATAGCTTCTACCCACTTAATAATGTAATCAACAGCAACTAAAATATGTGTATATCCATTAGAGGCAGGAAAAGGTCCCATATAATCAAAGCCCCAAACATCAAATGGTTCAATAACAAGTGAATAATTCATAGGCATTCCTTGACGTATACTAATATTACCAATTCTTTGACATTCATCACAAGATAGGAAAAACTTATGGGCATCCTTGAAGAGAGTAGGCCAATAAAAACCGAATTGCAATACCTTATGTGTAGTTCTATCTCCCGCGTGGTGTCCTCCATAAGTTTCGGAGTGGCACTTGCGTAGGATCTATTCCTGTTCATGCTCAGGTACACAACGTCTAATAACACCATCTACTCCTTCTTTATAAAGATGTGGGTCATCCCAAAAGTAATGTCTCAAATCATAGAAGAACTTTTTCTTTTTTTGGTATGTGAAGCTAGGTGGTATAAATTTAGCAACTATGTAATTAGCATAATCAGCATACCAAGGGGTACTACGAGAAGTACTTATGACATTTAATTGTTCATCAGGGAAGCTATCATCAATAGGTAGTGGGTCATCAAGAACATTCTATAACCTAGATAAGTTGTCTGCGACAGGGTTCTCAGCTCCTTTTCTATCAATAATATGCAAATCAAATTCTTGTAGCAAGAGAACCCATCTAATAAGTCTAGGTTTAGCATCTTTCTTCTCCATAAGATATTTAATAGCAGCATGATCAGTGTGGATAGTTACTTTAGAATCAACAATATAAGGTCTGAACTTATCACAAGCAAATATAACTGCTAAAAGTTCTTTTTCAGTAGTAGCATAATTTCTTTGAGCATTGTCTAGAGTCTTACTAGCATAATGGATAACATTTAATTTCGTATCAACTCTTTGCCCTAGAACAGCACGTACAGCATAATCGCTAGCATCACACATAATTTCAAAGGGCAAATTCCAATCAGGTGGCTGAACAATAGGTGCAGAGACTAATGCTTTCTTAAGTATTTCAAATGCTGCTACATAATCATCATCAAAGACAAATGGTACATCTTTTTGTAATAAATTAGTCAGAGGCCGAGAAATTTTTGAGAAGTCCTTAATGAACCTCCTATAAAATCCGGCGTGACCAAGGAAACTTCTTATACCTTTGATGTCCTTATGACATGGCATCTTTTCAATAGCATCAACCTTGGCTTTATCAACTTCAATACCTCTTTCAGAAACTTTATGCCCCAAGACAATACCCTCATTAACCATAAAGTGACACTTTTCCCAATTCAAGACAAGATTAGTTTCTTCACATCTCTGCAAAACTCGATCAAGATTGCTCAAGCAATCATCAAAAGAAGATCCATATACGGAAAAGTCGTCCATGAAAACCTCACAAATCTTTTCAGAAAAGTCAGAGAATATAGCCATCATGCATCTTTGAAAAGTAGCAGGTGCATTACATAAACCAAAAGGCATACGTCTATAAGTAAAAGTACCAAGAGGGCATGTAAAAGTAGTCTTTGATTGATCTTTAGCCGACACAGGTATTTGAGAGAAACCAGAATAATCATCTAGAAAGCAGTAATGTGTATGTTTGCATAATCTTTCTAGCATTTGATCGATAAAAGGTAAGGGGTAATGATCTTTCTTAGTGGCCTTATTTAATTTGCGGAAATCAATTACCATCCTATAACCGTAATAATTCTTTGTGGAATCAATTCATCTTTATCATTAGGAACAACAGTAATACCTCCCTTCTTAGGGACACAATGAACAGGACTTACCCACTGACTATCAGCAACGGGATAAATTATACCTGCCTTCAGAAGCTTTAGTATTTCCTTTCTTACCACTTCTTTCATTTTAGGATTCAGATGTCGTTGAGGATCACGAACTGGTTTGGCATCTGCTTCCAAATTTATTTTATGTTGACATAGAGTGGGACTAATGCCCTTAAGATCATCAAGAGTATATCCAATAGCAGCATGGTGCTTCTTCAGAGTTTTCAATAACCTTTCTTCTTCATGCTCTGAAAGGTTAGCACTAATAATAACATGATATATCTTCTTTTCATCAAGATAAGCATATTTAAGATTATCAGGCAACGGTTTAAGCTCAAACACGGGATCACCCTTAGGTGGAGGGGGATCCCCTAGGATTTCAACAGGCAAATTGTGTTTCAGAATAGGTTCTTGTTTAAAGAATACTTCATATATTTCCCTTCTTTCATTCATAAACATATCATTCTCATGGTCTAGCAAATATTGTTCTAAAGGATCACTAGGAGGTACAGCAATAGAAGCAAGACCAATAATTTCATCCTTACTAGGAAATTCTTCTTCACGGTGTTGTTTACTAAATTTAGAGAAATTAAACTCATGAGTCATATCATCTAAGCCAACAGTAACAACATCCCTTGTGCAATCTATGGTAGCATTAACAGTATTTAAGAAGGGTCTGCCAAATATAATGAGACAAAAGCTATCTTGTGGGGAACCAAGAACAAGAAAATCAGCAGGATATTTAGTTTTCTCACACAAGACTTCAACATCTCTAACAATTCCCATTGGTGAAATAGTATCTCTATTTGCAAGTTTAATAGTAACATCAATTTCTTCTAACTCAACAGGTGCAATGTCATGCATAATTTCTTTGTATAAGTCAATAGGTATTGCACTAGCACTAGCACCCATATCACATAAGCCATGATAACAATGTTCTCCTGTTTTAACAGAAATAATAGGCATGCCTACCACAGGTCTAGGTTTATCTGTATCACGGGGTTTAGCAATTCTAGCAGTTTCATTACAGAAGTAAATAATATGCCCATCTATATTATCAGACAAGAGATCTTTAACAATAGCAATATTAGGTTCAACTTTAACTTGCTCAGGAGGTGTATATGTTTTAATATTGCTTTTACGAACCACAGTTGAAGCTTTAGCATGATCCTTTATCCTAACAGGGAAAGGTGGTTTCTCAACATAACAAGTAGGAACAATAGGATCATTATAAATAATAGTCTTTTCTTCAACTTTAATAGGTGCAGCTACTTTTACTTCTATGGGAGGATGATATTTAAACCACTTCTCCTTAGGGAGATCAACATAAGTAGCAAAAGATTCACAGAAAGAAGCTACTATCTCAGAATCAAGTCCATATTTAGTGCTAAACTTACGGAAAATATCGGTATCCATAAAAGATTTAACACAATCAAACTTAGGTGTCATACCTGACTCCTTAACATTGTCGAGGTCCCAATCTTCAGAGTTGCGTTTAATTCTATCCAATAAATCCCATCTAAATCCAATAGTCTTCATCATAAAAGAGCCAGCACAAGAAGTATCGAGCATGGTGCGATTGTTTTCAGAAAGCCGAGCATAATTTTTTTGAAGAATTGTTTCTCTTGGGAGCTCATGATTGGGGAATGAATATAACATTGATTTAAGCCCCCCCAAGCTTGAGCGATGCTTTCTCCTTCGCGAGGCCAAAAATTTATATATAATTGCGATCACGATGAACAAGATGCATAGGGTAATACTTTTGATGAAATTCCAATTTCAATCTTCTATAGTTCCATGATCTCGTATCATCACATAGCCTATACCATATCAATGTGTCTCCCTTCAAAGATAAAGGGAAGACCTTCTTCTTAGCAACATCATCGGATATACCTGCAAGCTTAAATAATCCACAAACTTCATCCACATATATTAGGTGTTCATTAGGATGCTTTGTTCCATCTCCTGTAAAAGGATTAGCTAGCAGTTTTCCTATCATTCCCGAAGGATACTCATAAGGAATTTCATTTTCAATAGGTTCAGTAGGTTGAGGAGCAACTCTTTGCTCTACTGGTCGGGGTGAAGATACCCCTAACAAGCCCCTCAGAGGATTACGTTCCATAGTAACAAGTGACAGTAAATTTAAGCACACTATATAAATCTTTCCTTACCAAATTTCACCTACCAAAAGCGTTTCACTCCCCGGCAACGGCGCCAGAAAAGAGTCTTGATGACCCATAAGTATAGGGAATCTATCGTAGTCCTTTCGATAAGTAAGAGTGTCGAACCCAACGAGGAGCAGAAGGAAATGATAAGCGGTTTTCAGCAAGGTATTCTCTGCAAATACTGAAATAAGTGGTAACAGATAGTTTTGTGATAAGAAAATTTGTAACGAGCAACAAGTAACAAAAGTAAATAAAGTACAGCAAGGTGGCCCAACCCTTTTTGTAGCAAAGAACAAGCCTGGACAAACTCTTATATAAGGAAAAGCGCTCCTGAGGACACATGGGAATATCGTCAAGCTAGTTTTCATCACGTTCATATGATTCGCGTTCGGTACTTTGATAATTTGACATGTGGGTGGACCGGTGCTTGGGTGCTGTTCTTACTTGAACAAGAATCCCACTTATGATTAACCTCTATTGCAAGCATCCGCAACTACAACAAAAGTATTAAGATAAACCTAACCATAGCATGAAACATATGGATCCAAATCAGCCCCTTACGGTGCAACACATAAACTAGGGTTCAAACTTCTGTCACTCTAGCAACCCATCATCTACTTATTACTTCCCAATGCCTTCCTCTAGGCCCAAATAATGGTGAAGTGTTATGTAGTCGACGTTCACATAACACCACTAGAGGCTAGACAACATACATCTCATCAAAATATTGAAAGAATACCAAATTCACATGACTACTAATAGCAAGACTTCTCCCTTGTCCTCAGGAACAAACATAACTACTCACAAAGCATATTCATATTCATAATCAGAGGGGTAATAATATGCATAAAGGATCTGAACATATGATCTTCCACCAATTAATCCAACTAGCATCAACTACAAGGAGTAATTAACACTACTACCAACCTACTAGCACCAATCCCGGACTTGGAGACAGGAATTGGATACAAGAGATGAACTAGGGTTTTGAGATGAGATGGTGCTGATGAAGATGTTGATGGAGATTGCCCTCTCCCGATGAGAGGAGCGTTGGTGATGACGATGGCGATGATTTCCCCCTCCGTGAGGGAAGTTTCCCCGACAGAACAGCTCTGCCGGAGTTCTAGATTGGATCCGCTAAGGTTCCACCTCGTGACGGCGGAGTTTCATTCCGAAAGGTTTCTCTTATTTTTTTCTCGACGAAAGACTTCATATAGGAGAAGATGGTCACCGGAGAGCCACCAGGGCGCGCCCTCGTGGAAAGGGTGTGGGCCCCTGGTCTTCATCTTTGGCGAGGATTTTTCATTATTTATTATAAGGTATTCCGTGGAGTTTCAGGACTTTTGAAGTTGTGCAGAATAGGTCTCTAATATTTGCTCCTTTTCCAGCCCAGAATTCCAGCTGCCGGCATTCTCCCTCCTTATGTAAACCTTGTAAAATAAGAGAGAATAGCCATAAGTATTTTGACATAATATGAAATAACTGCCCATAATGCAATAAATATCAATATAAAAGCATGATGTAAAATGGACGTATCAAGCTGCGGCAAAAATATTTACGGGCCGGACACCGATGCGGGCTCTGGTCTGGCCAGAAAAATGGGCCGAGCCCGTATAATCGCCGGAATTATGCGGGTTTGTGCCGGATGCGGGGTCTGCTAGAGTTGCTCTAATGGGAAGAAAGACGAAATAAGAACGCTACGTTTTTTTAGCATCAGTACAGACACCAGCACTCATATACACGCGCATACGCTCACCCCTATGAACAAATACACGCACACCCTACCCCTATGAGCACCTCCGAGAGACTGAGCCGGCATATCATCTTGAGATTTACGAAGTCACCGTAGGTGCCTCGTCGTCGACGGGAACGTTTCCTCCACTGAAAGCGCATCGCCGGAAATTTTGAAATAAATCCAGAAATAATGCGAGCACCAGGATTTGAACCCTGATGGGTTGGAAATACCATTGTCCACCTAACCATCTCAACCACAGGTTGATTCGCCGCTACATTTTTTTCAGGAGTAAGAGATTCTACTACTAGAACAATGCACGCGTGTTGCAACGAAATATAAGTATTCCCATACGTTAGCTTGTGATTTACCTGTCAATAATAATGTAATTGTGTAAATAAATATTCATCAAATTATGTCCATGAATTACCTTACATTTTAATTAGAAGTTTGATAAGTAAATTAAAGAAGAATTGGTTCAGAAGATAAGTAAATTAAGGTGATTAATTATCCTATATATGAAATGTTGAATGAAAGAGTGATAAAAAGAACGGCCAAAAGGAACCTTACTTTCTTTTTAAGTAGTGAAGAATGTACTATAATAACAGAAAAAAATATTTCTGCCACTCCAAAACCATGTCTTAGATGTGGACCATGCCACCCATTCACCATTATCCTTTCACCGATCGACGATGTACCATGTGGGCACAAAATCGTACCAAGATTCAATCAAGCGTGTACGTCCACTGGCCACCGCCATGAGCAGGGCACCGGATGGTCGGCGCGCCATCTGGAAGACCATATGAGGGTGCCCTGCTTCCCCTAAGGTACGCATGTTTGCTTGGCGGATAGTTACAAACTCACTGGCGTCGTGGGCGAACAAGTTTTCTCGGCATCTTGAGGTTTCTGACCAATGCCCTTTGTGTGGACTCGAACGGGAGGACGTGTTCCATGCCCTTTGTAGGTGCCCTCTGGTGGTGGACTTGTGGCGCTCCATGGCGAGGGATTGGTCTATACCGAAGGTGGAGGACATCCGGAACTCGGGGCCTAACTGGCTATTCGGCTTGCTAGACCCCCTCGACGACGCGACGAGGATGGTAGTCCTCATGATCATGTGGAGGAACTGGCACGTCAGGAATGAGATCACACATGCTAAGAAGCCCCCTCCAGCTGAGGCATCTCGCCGATTCCTACATGGGTATATCAACTCATTACTCTGCATCCAACAACACCCACATGCAGACATGATCAAGGGCAAGATGGTGGTCCTCCCTCCCCAGTCTACCCTACGTCCCCAGAAGGAAGCAAAGGAGGAGAGGGCATGGTCTGCACCAAGGCCAGGTTTTGTCAAGCTGAATACGGATGGCAGCTATGTGATGGCGTCAGGAGCATCTGGAGGAGGAATGATCTTGCGGGACGACCGGGGAGAGATCATATTTTCTACATGCAGAGAACTCCGCACATGTGATAATGCGCTTGGAGCTGAGCTCGCGGCGTGTAAGGAGGGCCTCGAGCTGGCCCTGCACCGGACGGAATTAATGATAGTGGTGGAGCTAGATTGTGCAGAGGCCGTGACTATGATCACACGGCGCATGGAGGACCGGTCAGTCTTTTGCGGCCTCGTCCAAGAGATCAAAGAACTTGTTGCCGGAGCTGATAGAGAGGTTTCTTTTATTTCTTGCTCTCGTACACAGAATAAATGTAGCCATGAACTTGCCTCCTACGGGCGTAAGACCCCAAGGACCGCGGTGTGGTTCCTGTCGGGGATCGAGTCGGTTGTACGGTTGGCCGAGCCTGAGAAGCCACCCTGATTAATGAGTTCCCCCCGCAAAAAAAAAGAACTGATAAGCCCTCCTGAAAATGAAAGAACCCCAATAATCCATCCCAGTTATCATCCTCATCCGGGGACCCCTGATCACCTATCGCCGCGCCTCATGCGCCCTTCAAAGACACCCAAGAACCAACGAGGGACGAGTTCAAGAGATCCCGACGCGCCGCGCATCATCCAGAGCAGAACAACTACGAAAGATCTGCCCTGCCTCCCGTCCCGCTCCGCCTTTTTGAGACAGAGGCTCCTCCCTCCTGTACGTTGGGCACGGCGAAAGGGCAGAAGGAGACGCCGAGAAGAGACAGGCCGGCGGCGTCCCGTTCCGCGCGCGGTAGGACCGGTGAACAGGACGGGCGGCCATGCAATGCCATGTGGCCATTGCCACCACGTACGACGCGTCGGCTCCCGAGAGCGACGCGGCTGCAGCTGCCGTGCGTGTGCGACGTACGCAGGGGCAGGGCGCTCGCCGGGCTTCCGCCCTGCCTGCCCGGGATGCCGTCGACCCAGCTACGGCAATACGCGCGGGTGGACGGGTCCTTGGCCTTGCAACTTGGCCGCAATAATTCCCGGAGAAAGCGAATTCTTGTTGCGTGCTGGGTTCCCGGAGAAAGCGAATTCTTAATGCTGTGGATGCCCGGAGATGCAGGACGGATTCCGAAAGCGGCACCAGGGGGAGAAAGGAATCCTGCGGGAGCGGCGAAAGTCACCAGCGTGACGTGACAATCGGTCGAGAGGGAGTCAATGGACTAACAGTATTCCTACTTGTACTAGTAACATCCAACCCAGATACGATCTGCAACCAGGAGTACTCCTGTACGTGGGTAGGCTCAGGCAGTACTCTGCAAGACGTCAATAACTCGGCCGGTTGCGGTCGAACAAGGTAACGTCACGATTTGAGTGACGGTTGCTGGCGGTGATAAGTCGATGGAAAGATCGTCCGATATTACTTGACCCCCCCGAGAAAATGAAAGACAAGTACTAATATCTGATCTGACTAGGTAAGGTAATACTAGGTACCGTGAGTTTAAAGGCACCGCTATCTGACAGAGCCTCGTATGGCTCCAGTTTAACAGCCTGTAACTTTTCTGACTTTAGGTGAGGCAAGAAGCTAAAAAGGTTGACAAGCTATAATTGAGAACCAGGCTGTGCTTACTGAACTTGTGCTGTACTGAGCTTCTTTCTAAATTTATTGAGTAAAAAAAACTAGTTAGCCCAAAGATCGGCAAAAACTGACAGAGCAATAAGAATCTACTCCGTACTATATTTACAAAACTTTCTTAAAATGCAAAAAATGGCTTATAATTTAAACAATCATTTTCTAAAAAGGAAATCTTTTTTTGCCAAGCCATCTCTGTCATAAAATTGTGCACGCATGCGGAAATACTTTTCAATGTTACATTTGTAAAAATGCACAGAGCTGGCAAATTGATCTTTTTCTATGAAAATATACAAGCACACAAATGCCTGGATTTTTTTTTGGGAGAAAAGCATTAGATCTATCAAAAAAGTTTACCAGAAATACAAAACACCTCAAACATAATAAAAATTACATCAAAATATCGACACCACCACTGTCCCCGACGCATCATTTTCACCGCTTCTCTACTGGAGCCGGCTTGACTTTGATGACAGTCGAGAAGTCTTTGTGCACGTGCCCTAAGGACCAGCGCCCTGGAGCCGCGGTCATCGTTATTGAACTCTTGCATTGATTTGAAATACTTGACAGTAAATCTCGCTACAAGACAAGAAACCCTAACATACCACCCCAAGGAGAGGACGAGAATCTATATCGGAGCTCCATCGACTACATCCAGACAGACGAACTCGACAAGGGTTGTAGCCCCGAAGGCAAACTCGAAGAAGAAAGGCCGCCATCCGCCCGAGCGCCGCACCCGTTAGGACTAAAAAAATCCTAACCTAAACTACTAACCGGAGCGGAGGCATCAAGATTCTCCTCCCCGCCACCGGTCGCCGGAGAGGTAGGGAGAAGGAAGGCGAATCCATGGGCTCGCCGGAGATGTTTAGAGGGGAGAGTTTGTCGTAGCCATTTAGGGTTAGGAGAGGAAAACGAGAGGGAGTCTTCATAGCACATGGGTATTTGTGGATGCATTTTTTCCAAAATTGGTCTTACATTAAAAAAAATCTCGCGGCTGCATCACTCAAGTTATTACCAGAGACGCCCAAGAGAAAAAAAAAGAAATCTACTCCTTCAGTTCCTAAATATAAGCCTTTTTATAGATTAGATATTCTAAGAGTAACTCTAGCAGACCCCATAAAAATTTGACCCGCAAAACGCATTTGTGATTCCACGAAGATCACGTTTGCGGGTCGAAAACTAGCGCGGCCGAACAGAAACTGTATCTAAACCTGCATAATTAAAAGAACACTTTCGCGGGAGAAATTGCACAAACATAGTTCATCACATGATCAACAAACTATAAGCATAATTATACTACATACTACGTTCAACTAGTACTAGAGGGGTTGGATCTGACGGCGGCGAGGTCACGGCAAATGGACAACGCCGTGGAGGAGTCGGATGCTCAATCCTCCTCGCCGGAGCTGCACAGTTCGATGTACTTCGCCACCTGCTCCGCGCGGATGCGGCGCCACTCCTCGGCCTTCTCCTTGGCGGCGAGGTTGACGGCGACCGCCTGCTGCCACTGAAGGTCTTCGAGCTCCTCGACGTGGCGCCGGCGCTCCGCCTCCTCGCGCACGCTCCGCTCGGCGATGGCGGCCGCAACGGCGTCGACGAACTCTTCCGGCCCGATGACTCCGAGGCGGCCGAGCGGAGCGGGCTCCTTGGGCTCCTCCTTCACGGGGACGAAGGCGAACGCGTCCGGCTCCTCCTCGTCCTCCGACCACTCCCTCTTCACGGGGAGAAGGCCCGCGCCGGAGGAGGAGGAGCTCCCGGCGTACGTGGACCTCACGGAGGAGAAGGACGCGCGCCGGCGGTCGTACTCCGCCGTCTCGCTCCGCTGGAAGCTCGTCAGCAGCGACGGGTCGCGGTTGGTCCACTTTCGGGCCCCGCGCTTCCTCGCGCCGTCGGACCGGACGCGCATACTCGCGCTCCGGGCCCCTTCCACCGTCGGATCTGCTGCCGGAGTCGCGTCCGGAGCTCCACATTCGGCCCCACATGGCGGCTGGAGGCGGGGCGGGTGGTCGCCAGCGGCGAGAAATGTAGAGAGGGGGAATGGGAATCACGTGGCTCAGCGGCGGCAAGGGATAAGGTTTGGACCCGCAAACGAGTCGCGGAACCACAGTTATAGCGGTCGGGGCGTGCGGTTTGCGGGCCGCGGCAAAAAATTTTGTGGGCCAGGCGAGTATGCGGGCTCTGTTCTGGCCGGAAAATGAGCCAAGCCCGCATATTCGCCGGAATTTTGCAGGTTTGCGTGTTTGCGGGGTCTGCTAGAGTGCTTTAATATGGACTACATACAGAGTGCAAAATGAGTGAATCTGCACTCTAAAATGTGTCTATATACATCTGGACGTACTCTTTGAAATATGTAAAATAGGCATATATTTACAAACGGAGTGAATACTTACCTTTCTTTCTGTTCGGCTCTGCTGGTGGTGACAGGTCACACCCATGGAATGGAATGGAAGCGTCCAACTCGCCACCACTTCCGTCGCCGACCTGCCCCACCCCGGCCACACACCTGCGACACGAGAGAGATGCCGAGATCCCAAGCACAAGCAATCCCAATTCCCGTCGCCTTTATATAAAGAAGATCCCCTCCGTCTCTCTCTCCTCCACTTGTACTCCACCGCCACCACCCAGGGAACGCCACGCGCAGAGCTCCTCTGAAGCAAACACCAGACACAAGCGGGGACGAATCCCAGCCGTGCGGTTCGTGGATCCGATGGGGCGGCGGTCGAGCGCGTCGCCGGTGGGGTCGGGGGAGCCGCTGCTGCCGGAGGTGCGCAAGTGCGTCAGCGGCGGCGCGACGATGCAGCGGTCGCTCTCGCGGGCGGACGACGAGCTGCAGTGGTTCCGGTCGTGCCTGCGGTGGGTGTGCATGGACCACTCGGCCCCGGGCCGCGCCGCGCTGTCCTGGCTGCTCTTCCTGCTCCTCGCCGTCGTCGTCCCGGCCGTCGCGCACTTCGTCATCGCCTTCCGCCCCTCGCGCCGCCCCTTCGACGCCGTCGTGCAGGTCTCGCTCTCCGCCGCCTCCGGTGCCAGCTTCCTCTGCCTCTCCTCCTCCTTCCGCCGCATCGGCCTCCGCCGCCTGCTCTACCTCGACAAGCTCCGCACCAACAGCGACCGCGTCCGGCTCAACTACACCGCCCGCCTCGCCTTCTCCTTCCGCCTCCTCGCCTCCCTCGTCGCGCCCTGCTTCGCCGCCGAGGCCGCCTACAAGGCCTGGTGGTACGCCACCTCCGCCGACCGCCTCCCCTTCTTCGCCAACGACCTCCTCAGCGACGTCCTCGCCTGCTCCCTCGAGATGGCCTCCTGGATGTACCGCAGCGCCATCTACCTCCTCACCTGCGTCCTCTTCCGCCTCATCTGCCACCTCCAGGGCCTCCGCCTCGAGGACTTCGCCGGCTCCCTGCTCGTCGAGGTGGAGGAAGGGAGGATGGGGGTGGAGCGCGTCCTCAGGGAGCACCTCGACATCCGCAAGCAGCTCAAGGTCATCAGCCACCGATTCCGCAGGTTCATCGTCGCCGCGCTGCTCATCGGCACCGCCAGCCAGTTCGCCTCCGTGCTCCTCACCACCCGCCACGACTCCATCGACGACCTCCTCCACACCGGCGAGCTCGCGGTAAGCCTCGATTGCCTGATTTCTCCACTCTCTTAGGCTCGATTTCTGAATGTGATGTGTGTGTTCAGTTGGGCAAAATTGGGGATCGCAATCAACTTGACATTATCTTATCTCAGTCTAATTTAGACCGGACCAATAACTCTTTATGTTTAAAATTTATAAGCAAGTTGGAACTGCCTAGAATCGATCAACTGATTGGTACCTTGCCTATACGAGGGGATTAAAAATTGGGTCAAATCGTTTAAGTGCTGAATTTTACTGGATTCAGTTGCCTTCATAGTTACACTTTCAGGACTTTCTCTGAAAATAAAAACACTTGGTCGGTGGTTTCTGGACAGGCTCCATCGTCCTCTAAGTAGATGAGAGATTATATAGAAATCCAATAGTCTGTTTGACGTCTATAATTAAGTGATAGTAGTATCATGTGAGGAACAGCAAAGCTAGTAAGGTGTGACGTGAGTCACTCTGCTGGCGATCGATCTGTCTCTGGACCTGAAAATGGGACTTCATTCATTTCTGAATGCTAATTGGGGCGCCATCTTTGTAAAGGTACGAGTAGGGCCATGAATCAGTGATAGTGCCTTATTGAAATCACAAACTGAAGGGAGTTGGGACAGTGTATATAAGGTGTAGAGCTCCTGTAGTTTTCAGATTTTTTCATAATCGCAAACAGCGACCTCTATACTGTATTCACAAATATAATATGGTTACAATTCAAAAGAAAAAAATATTGTTAGAAGTTCCAGTTTCAGCGCACATCAGCTATTTTGGAAGCACCACTGTATTTAGGCCAACATAAGCTGATATTCAGAAGAATCACACTTCATTTGAGATTATCTAGAAATCCAATAACTGGGCTGGCTGACGTCTATAATTAAGTGATCTGGAGTAGTATCATGTGAGAAACAGCAAAGCTAGCAGGGTGTGACGTGATTCACTCTGCTGGCCACCGATCTGTCGCTGGGCCTGAAAATGGCACTTCATTCATTTCTGAATGCTAATTTGTGCGGCATCTTTGAAAGGTGTGAGTAGGGCCATGAATCAGTGATCTTATTAGAATCTCAAACCGAAGGGGGTTGGAACAGTGTGTAGGAGGTGCAGAGCTCCTTTAGTTTCAGATCTTTTCATAGTCGCAAACAGCGACCTACTGTATGTGGCATTAACAAATCTAGCAGATCATTATAAGTTCTAGTTTCAGTGTTACTTAGTTACTTAGGCCCTGTTTGGCAAATCGCCACGGAGCAGAGCCTGCGGAGCGGCCTTCCAGCCACTCCTCAAATTAGAACTAGATCGTGGAGAGAGTCCGACCAGCCCCTTACTTCGGCTATTTGGCAGCACTACTGTATAGGATAAGCTGCTACTTAGGAGCAGCTAAACTCAAAACAGATATATGTGGTAACTTACGGCATTATGAACAGAAAAAATGGTGAAAGAATTAAGAATTTTCGGACACATCTTACTTATATTGTCTCAGCTCTGCATACTTGGCACCATTTCCAGGCACTGGTCCTAATGTTTCTTCATGTTGAATTCTGCAGCTATGTTCAGTGGTGCTCATGTCCGGGCTCATCATAATCCTGAGCAGCGCCGCCAAGATTACTCACCAGGCGCAGGCCCTCACGGGCCAGACCACCAAGTGGCACGCCTGCTGCACCATCGAACCGGTCCCGGACGACGAGATAGATCCGGGATCCAACCAGAACTCCATGCTGGAAGACCCCGAGGACGAGAGCGACTGCGAGTCCAGCGAGGAGACCGGCGACGAGGACATGCTGGAGAACACCAAGTTCCTCCAGCCTCACACGCACGTGATCTCCTTCCAGAAGAGGCAGGCACTAGGTACGTATGATCATCTACAGTCACCGTACATTTCGTCGAATTTCCATGAGATGATCTTTGGGGCTGATGAAAAACGATCTTGCAGTGACTTACCTGGAGAACAACAAGGCCGGCATCACCGTGTTCGGGTTCACGCTGGACCGGTCGTACCTCCACACCATATTCATGCTCGAGTGGACGCTCTTCTTGTGGCTGCTGGGGAAAACAGTCGGTTTCTCGTGAAGACGAGGGACTGTATGCACAAGGTTCTGTTCTCTTCCATGTTTTTCTGCTGTTGTGCCCCATTTGATCCTTGTGTGAAAAGAGAAGGAGTAGGGTTTTTTGTGTGCGCGCGCGGGTGGCACGTGAGTGGTGTGCACTTGTACGTGTGTGTATGCTAGCAGCGATTTGGTGTGTGCTGATGATCATGTAAATTATTATGGGTTGATTGCTCGTGGATGTAAGGTCTATGTACAGTTGTTAGATGAGTGCTGTAGAGCCTCCGCATGCGTGCGTGCTGCTTGGCATTGCAGGTTTATAATCTCGGGTTGTAACTTGTAAGCCAGCATCAGTTGTAGAGTAGGTGTGTCAAAAAAAGAAAACTCTTTCCTTTTTTTTTGGTTCAAGAAAACTCTTTCCGTTATTTTGGTTCTACCGGCTGTTCTCCTGAAGAAAATGTTTTGTGCTCCGTATTTCGGTATGAATTCTATGTTATATGAGATGGTATTTCATATTCAGTACATGTATAATAGTCAAAGCATTTCAATGCAGGTGGGGGTGGTACATCTAATAGTATTTTTTTTGTGCGCTGGTGTTTCCTGTGTGCTCCTAACTACGCAGAGGTCAAATCTATGCTCGTGCTTATTGTGTTTGTATCCACTTGATACTTCATTTTTAAGTTAATAAAATTCATCTTTTTGTTAAAAAAAAGAATCAAAACTCACTCAAAGTGATGCTCTGGGTTGGCCCATTTTCCAGTATCTGCATATGGTTTTTTCTGTATAATGTGTCCTCGTGGCGATCAATGGGCTCCTATGCGGCGCTTTAGGTGCCGAATAGCTAACGCTCGTTATAGCTTTGCTCGCAAGCCGCAGCCGAATAAGGCCACCTCTCTCTCGCGCTTGCTCGCTTTATCAAGTTCGCACGTTTTTCTTTCGTTATTACCTACAGTATGACCTTCCCCTAAAAGAAACTTACAGTATGATCTAGTGTACTACTTCCTCTGTCCCGACTGCAACAAGTAAGTCAGGAAGGAGGTAGTACTTGCCTCAAAAAGAAAAGAAAAAACTACAGTCCTACATGGCCAGCGGTTTTCAAAATCTATGAACTTTTTAAAATTTTATGAACAAAAATTCACGAATCGAGAAAAAATTATGGTTTGAAAAAAAATCATTTTTTAAAAAAATTATGATTTTGAAATATATAATCATGAATTTCAAAAAAGTTCATGGCATTTAGAAAAGTTTGTAAATACAGGAAACATTCATAGATTTTGAAACAACATAAGTGGATTCAAAAAAGTTCACTAATTTAATAAAGTGCTAGATTTGAAAATAGTTCATGAATTTCGAAAAATAAGTTCATGAATCTTAAGAAAAATTGTGAATACAAAACGAATCATGAATATGAAAAAAGTTCACCAATTTTTAAAAAGTGTGTGGATTTAAAAAGGACGATATTTGAAAAAAAAAGTTCAAGAATTTTATAAAAGTTCAAAAAATGGAAACTTCCTTATTTTTCTAGATAAAATCACAAATTTGAAAAACTTCACGGGTTTTGAAAAAGTTTATAAAAACTGAAATGAATTTGTGAATTTGAAAAACATTCGTGCATTTGAACAAAGTTTAGGAATTTGAAAAAAAGTTCACGAATTGAAGAAATAGTTTACAATACTAAAAAAGTGTTCACAAATTTTGAAAAAGGAAAAGAAAGAGAACGAGAGAAAGGAAAAAAGTAAGAAAAACTGGCCGAAACAAAACCGAAAAAACATGTGTCTTCTAGGCACAGGACATGAAACAAAAGAAGTATTAGTACGTACAGTAGGTTTTTTTGAGACACTCTCGCTAAGCTTTATTTAAATCACCCCAATGTTTACAGGTAAAAATAAAAGATCTCCAGCATGACCAAATCAAACATGATGGCCAAACCCGAGTGTTAAAGCATGCTTAGCGAGATTGTGAGCCTCGGTATTCAAGCTCCTATACTCGTGAACTATATTACAAGACCAAAACACAGCCAAATGTTCTTTGACTTCATGTACTATTGCACCATATTCCGCAAAAGAGCCCTGCTTAATTCCGTCCACCACTGTCTTACAGTCCGAGGCCACCTGAATCTTCCTCGCATAAAGATCTTCCGCCAATGCTAGAGCCTCTCGAAATGCCATAGCTTCGAGTGTTTCTAGGCATGAAATATTCCTGACCGTGATGCATGATGCACCTAGAAAAGATCCTTCAGAATCTCTACTAACCATAGCCACCGAACCATAGTTTCCGTCTCTAGATACAGTTGCATCAATGTTGAGCTTTACATGATCCTCCGGCGGTGCTACCCATGATGGTCTAGCTATCGGGATTCTATTCTGACCACTTGATGGCTTGGCAAGCACCCCCATGTCAACTAAAAAACAGTTTATGAAACAGTGGGTTGATAGTGGCGACTAATGTATGTCCTCGTGAATTACTTTTCATCGAGCTTTCCAAATAGCCCACAACATACCTACCATCCTCATGAATTCATTCTCGTCGAGTGTCTCATGCATCAGGAACAACCACTCTTTTGCATTCATCTCCAGATTTTCACACATGTGTTCGACCATCTCATCTAGGGCCAACGCCCACACGCTTCTTGCCATCATGCAATTAACGAGAGCATGTCGCCAACTATCACTAGCTGAACATATAGAGCAGACTAGGGAAGTTTTTCTTTTTTTTTTTTTTGCGGGAGAGCAGACTAGGGAAGTTGACATGTGTCGATGATGTAAAAGATCCGTAGTTGGCAGCGAGTCTTGACAAGGCCTCCAAAGAGCAGTCTATAAAGACGACCACTTCTTTCCCTCGGCGCTAGTATCTGATGGCCCTTTAATATTTTCTAGCAGGTTCTCCCTCTGTATTTTTGTTTTCACTAGCAGTTTATATACAGAGCTAACAGAGAATTTGCTACGCGGGTCAGCACCCCAGGCCCAGAAATCATCAAGTCTTCTCATGCACAAAGGGATCCTCAGAATAGCCTCCGCATCGAAAGGCACAAATGTTGCCCGCACTACCTCCTCTCACCAAGATGCCGAGGATACATCTGTAAGCTCCGAAACCAATCTGGGAGGGTTCCCAACCAGGGAAGGAAGTGGTTTCATTAAACCCTCTCGAGGTATCCAGTTACTCCGCAAATATTAGTTGATTCTCCTGTTCCAATACGTCTGATAATACCTTGACCAAAGTGTCTCTGCCGTCCAGAATCGCACGCCAAACCTGTGAAGGGTGAGCACCCAGGCTCACCTCCAATAAATCCGTTGAGGGGAAGTAATCCGCTTTCAAAATCCTAGCACTGAGTGAAGTCGGTTCTTGGATTAGTCGCCATGCACTATTGTAGGATACTGCTAACACGGCACTACGATCAGAGACCCTTTGCCGAAACGGTGTGCGATGCAATAATCGCAAACGGTGGTGTAAAAACCGTCAAAAAAGTTGTAAAATGTTTGCAATGGCGGAGCCATCAAACACAGTTCAGATTTTAATTGCGTGTGCGATGCAGGACACACGATTAATCCATTCAAACTGTCTGCGATGAGACAGAACAATAGAAACGGGCAGCCATAATAATGTGTGTGCGATGCAGGACACACGGTTAATCCATTCGAACTGTTTGCGATGAGGTAGAACAATAGAAATGGACAGTCATATCAATGTATGTGCGATATACGACATACGGTTAACTCGGATGAACTGTTTTCGATTAGGAAACACAACAGAAATGGTTCAACTTAACAACATGTGTGTGATATGCGGCATACAGTTCACATGGATGAACTGTTTGCGATGAGCCAGAAGAACACAAACGAGTCGTGTAAACAAGATGTGCGTGATACGTGGCAAATAGCCGACTCGGATGAACTGTTTGCGATGAGAAATTACAATACAGACGATCAATACAGTTATTTCGTGTGTGATTCTGTGTGTACAAAAAACTTTGAAAATGCAAACTAGTTGCTTGCGGTGGCGGAGTATCGCACACAATGCGTCTGCGAGCACTCGTGTGCGATGATTAGTATGTTACACATACGTTTTCTTATGTTAACATGTGTATGAATTTACAATATGGACAGTTAATATGCAAATGCCTTCTGGACATCGGGCACACGCTTAAACTCAATGAACTGTGTACGATACTAATACTTTTCATGAAAATTTATGAATTTGAGTAACATCATTTGAGTAAT
>NC_057812.1:570029102-570033971 GCF_018294505.1 Triticum aestivum
AGTGGTTACACTATTCGACAAAAGGAGGATCTTCGTAACACGGTTTTGACATATATAGTAACAACTAGCACATTTTAAGAGGCTGAGGGCCAACAACCACAACTATCCACTAGAAGCAGCTTGATCACGGCGACTCAGCATCTCGTCAATGAAAAGGAAGAGCCCTCATGTGCCTTGGTAGAGCATGAGTAGAACAGTGTCTCCAATTTTCCAATATAGATGCATTGCCACGAGAAGCGAGAACTTGTTAATTTGAATGGTTCCATTTCTGCGGAAAATGCAGTACCTTGCAATCACTTTGGCGTTATTAGCAGGCACAAGTGTAATTCGACCACGCCGGAGAATCGATCCAGGAACTGCTACAGGGGGCAATTTCTGTTAACATGTAGAATAAAAAACAATTGTAACATATCATTAAAGATATATATAGTTTATGAGCATCAACATTAAAATAAGACTTTTCACCAGTGTTTTGTGCACACAATTGGTCTTGTTCAGTGTGTGCACCATATGTCTAATTAATCCCATCCAAAATCCAGCATTCATACGTTGTGCTATCTTTGTCAGATTATCAACAAAGTTTATGACATGCTTCAAGTCCTTCCGGTGAAATTTGGTATGCTTAGTAACATACAGATCGTTCACTATGCATCCAACATATCCTGCTTAAAAGGTGGAAAGGTATTATTTATTCAGAACATAGCAGAAGAATATATAGTGTGCATAAATTGGTAAATAAAATTTGTTACTGCCTAGGAACGGAGTCAGAATATGATATCACAATTGGTTGCTTAAATAGTGATCAATTGGTTGCTTAAATAGTAATATCACAGCATGGAGAAAGTTGAAAGGACACTAACCTCGATCAGATTTTGATCGACTGATGACATTGGGGAAGTAAACATCCATATTAATTAGACCAGGTTGTGGTGCACGCACTAGAATTTTATTGCCAGCTTTCAATTCATAACACTTAGACATTTTTCTTCAAAGGTCTGCATTAAAATAAGAGTGACCATATTTATCAAGTTTTACGTTAACCGTCATTGTAAATCTATGCTGCGTTGTCAATATGACATCCTGGGAGTCATCAGCAAAGTAAAGCCCAAGATTTCCTTCTACTCCTGTTCTTGCAAAGCAAGGGATGTACTGCTTGAAATGAAAATTAATATTGTAAATTAGATATATTGAAATAACAGAGCAATATGCAAATATGGGAGTAACTGATAGAACAGATCCATATATATAGATGAAAGCAGAGTACAAAAATATAGAATTAAAATAGATAATGTAACAAAGATTTGATGCAAATATATGGATAATATAGCAACAGACGGTATATGTTCACAAATTTAGGCCATGCCGACCGTGGTAGGTTGATATTGAACATATCGAGCGCTCCCTGAAGTCATCCGAAATGGTGAGATAGAACTTCATTTTTGACTGGCCATGACCACAGTTGCCCGATTTGTGCTCGCACTATGGACACATGAATGAATACCCACGAATCAGCTAGAACAAAAATGATTCCACGGCGATTTCCGTCGGTTGATTAACAACGACGAACCGACTACGATAAGAGA
Source organism: Triticum aestivum (assembly GCF_018294505.1). Classification (NCBI taxonomy): domain Eukaryota; kingdom Viridiplantae; phylum Streptophyta; class Magnoliopsida; order Poales; family Poaceae; genus Triticum; species Triticum aestivum. Next base: position 570,030,686 of record NC_057812.1, read on the forward strand.
TGAGTGAATATTTCGCTAATTAAGTCGATTACCTTCTCCATGAGAAAAATCCCCAGCCCAATCCCATAGAAAACCCAATCGACCAGAGTCTAGAATGTCGGTGTAGATAGGCGGCGGAAAGCGGTAGGGGTGAATCCAGTGTCGTTTGGAGCACAACCTACGCCCGCCGCCAACAGCCATCGAGTTTAGGGTGCAGAGTTGCAGAGGAGTCCGCGACGAGTGAGTGGGGACGAAGTGGGCGAGGGTTTTCTTTTTTCCTTTTGCATGTGTGAGTGAACACACACGATTCGCTGAGGCAGCGGAGATGGATCGTGTGCGATAGTAAATCACCGAGATTGAATGGGAATCCAAATTTCCTTTGTCCTTCATCCATGAGTTTTTTTCTACGATGAACATAAACTCTGCTAATCACCGTGTTCAAACTTGACACTTTTCTGGGTTCATTTACAATATTTAGGGGATCATGTGCATTTTGTAGGCATTAATGCACATAATTCAAATTCAAACAATCGGTGCATGAAAGGGTGCACAAAAACGGTCTGGAAAAACTATACTCGTGGTATTTAGTAATTTCTCAAGCCTTTTACAAGGAATGGGCAGAGATTTCAATGGAATGCGTGGCAATAGTCAACCACAAATGCGTCATTTACTAGGTTATCAACTATAGAACAATGAGATATGTGCTTGAAAAACATGACGACTGGCATGGTGCCATGGTATGGCCTCACCATGCCCTGGTTAAAAGCTGAGAAGGTTTGATTTATGTCGTCATGCACGTCCTCCATAAATCGAACCATCACCGAGGAAGTTTAATGCTTTCGAGAGGAAAATCACCAAGATTGAAGGGGAATCCAAATTTTCGTCCTAGTTTGTCATTCAGTTTTTTTCCAACGATCAACATACCGCCTCAAATGCAATGTGTTCAAATTTGAAATTTTTCCGAACTTATTTACCATATTTAGGGGATCATGTGCATTTTATAGGCATTAATTATGAACATAATTCAAATTCAAACAATCAGTGCATGAAAAGGTCCACAAGAACGGTCTGAAAAACCATGCTCATGCTATTTAGTACATTTTCATGCCTTTTACAAGGAATGGGCAGATATTTCAAGGAAATGTGTGGCAATAGTCAACCATAAATGCGTCGTTTACTAGGTTAACAACTATAAAAAATGAAATACATGCTTGGAAAACATGACGCCTGGTGTGGTGCCATGGTATGACCTCACCGTGCCCTGATAAAAATGTCGTCATGCACGCCTTTCATAAAACGAACCATCACCGAGGAAGTTCCATGGTTTCGAGGGGGAAATCACCAAGATTGAAGGGGGATCCAAATTTCCTTTGTCCTTTGTCCACGAGTTTTTTTCTACGGTGAACATACAACCTGCAAATCATCGTGTTCAAATTTGGCACTTTTTTGGGTTCATTTGCCATATTTAGGAGATTATGTGCATTTCCTAGGCATTAATGCACAAAATTCAATTCAAACAATCGGTGCATGAAAGGGTCCACAAAAACGGCCTATAAAACCATGCTCGTGTCATTTAGTAAATTCTCATACCTTTTACAAAGAATGGACAGATATTTCGATGAAATGTGTGGCAATAGTCAACCACAAATGTTTGTTTGTTGGGTTTTCAACTATAGAAAAAATGAAATAAATGCTTAAAAACATGACGCCTGGCATGGTGCCATGGTATGACCTCACCATGCCCTGGTAAAAATTTGAGAAGGTTTGGCTTATGTCGTCATGCACGCCCTTCATAAATCGAATTATCACCGAGCAAGTTCCATGCTTTCGAGAGGGAAACCCCCAAGATTAAAAGAGAATCTAAATTTTCTTCATTATTTGCCCTGGAGTTTTTTCCTATGATGAACATACACCCTGCAAATCACCGTGTTCAAATTTGGCATTTTTTCGGGCTCATTTACCATATTTAGGGGATTATGTGCATTTTCTAGGCATTTAGCGCATATAAATCCAATCCAGCTACAGATGCATGGGTGTGATGTGAGGGACATGGATTGCCGTTCAATCACGGCGCATCCTACGATGCACACGCGCGATCCGCGTGGCTGGGGTTCCGGCTAATCATAATGCAACACACAATAGGCTCAGCGCACACTGTTTTCAGAAGCGACGAAGATGAACCGTGTGCGATAATGAACGAGCAAAATTGTAAGGGAAGCCAAATTTTTGTTGTCGTTTGTCGTTGAGCTCTTGAATACCACCGCACTATACGGCTGCCCGGCCCCTCTGTCCCAAAGTTCTCTCCAGGCGTTGTCCATGGCACCGCGACACACATTAACTGGTAAGGAAGCGACGGCATCCCGCCGCGCCGCATTCCTCGCCGCCCGCGACCGCACACATGGTAAGAAAGCGATGGCATCTCGCCGCGCCGAGTTCATCATCGCCGGTGGCCAGACAGTTACATGGGCAGACTTTGAGGCTGCCATGGCCGAATGGGTGGTGGATCTAGAGGCGGCCAAAGCCGCACAGAAGGAGCGGAAAAGACAGAAAGCAGTCAAGAAAAGAGAGTCCCGTCGCCGCAAGAAAAAAGAGGCCGCACGCCGTGGTGAGGAGAGCTTGGCGGATATCGAAGCACGATGGGCTGCCGCCTACAAGGCCGGGAAAGATAACGTCGGTGTCTGGCCAACATGCCCCGATGGCGGCATGTGAGAAGTAGTTTAAGTTTGTAGTATTCAAGCAAATTACCAGTAGTACTTTAAATTTGTAGTATTAACGTACAATGTCGGTAAGAGCATCCTTTGAGGGCTTTGAGCGTTGATTAGCATGTGTGCCTATGTGCAATTTTTGCGTTTATCATTAGAAGATCACAAAACACATGTTTTCTATGTCGTACCTGTCTGCGTTTTTTTTGCGTTAATGACCCATAAGTCTGTTACCTGTGTGATGTTTCCTAATAAACCAAGCGTACCATTGACCGAAAAAAATCAAGTACACATGTACATTTTATTGGAGATGGGATCTGCCAACTTTCTTTTTTCTCACACACGAGTATTTTACGCGCTTCGTCTGTGTTGTGTGTTTCCCCCGCCCAAGTTTCAAGTTTCGCAGCGAAATTTTCATTAGGCGCGCGATTTCAGAATTTATTCCTCCAACCACATCCCCACCCTCAGTATCACCCCCTCGCGCCTCCCCCTACCGGCATCTCAAACTGCCGCCGCCGCAACCACAACTTCAACCACATCTACGTTCTGCTCAGATCCAGTCAGGTAACCCACCGGTCTCTATTACGTCCCCGGCCTAATTGCTT
>NC_057812.1:570034274-570159843 GCF_018294505.1 Triticum aestivum
TATGCGTGTTGACCTGGAGGAACACCTCGCCGCCGCCGCCGATGACGACGACATGGTGCATGCTCCGGCCCAGATGAAGTCCCCTAGCGACTACCCCCCAGGACTTAACAGGTAAGATCTGACCAGCTAAATCTTACCAATACCACTTGCAACGTCTATGATTTGTACGGTTGATGTATTAAACATGTTCGTGCCTTGTTTATTTTAGTACTGCACACTATGTGATGTTCAAATATTACCGTGTCCAGCTCAATTTCACCAATACCAACAATAACGGCCGATGCTTTTGTTTGTCGTTGCTTTTGTTTGCCGTTGAGGTGAGATGCGTAAGTACATCGGCCTGTCCATGTACTTACGCAAGGTCATAACGGCCGATGCTTTTGTTTGCCGTTGAGGTGAGATGTATCCCATGTCTTACAGTATTTCACATAATTTGTGCAATTACAATTTAACTTCTACCATTTACTAGTTGCTTGTAGGTACACATGTCAATGGCACTAATCCATGTTTCGACCCGGAGGAACAGCTCGCCTCCGCCGTCGTTGACTTTGGACGGGCTCTGGCCAAGATGAAGTGCCCCAGCAACTACCTCTCAGGACTTACCAAGTATGTACTCACCAGTTCAATCTTACCAATACCAGTTGCAATTAATGACTATATTCTGTATGGTCGATGTATTAAGCATGTTCTAGTAAACATGCCTAACACGTTTTTGCTACTTTCCCTACCTTTTAATAGACATCTGGGCCATTCTCTGCTCTGGCAGCACCTGCCTTGTGATGTTTAACTCTGCCAATTGCATTTTTATCAGTACCGGTTTCAATGGCCATTAAGCCTGTTGCAATTAACAGCTAAATCCATTTTTAAACAGTTGTATTTTAATGGCTACAAACTTACAAAACATGACTTAGGATGCTGTTAAGCCTGTTGCAATTAACACTTGTATCCATTTTTTAATCTGCCCATTTGCTACCATGCTACTCTCCATAATAAAGATATACTAGAGATGCTGCCCATTTGCTATTTTTGGTGGATGCTAAACTTGTTGTACTTAGCATGCTTGTCCATGTACTTATGCAGGGTCATAACAGCCGATGTTGTTGTTTGCCGTCGAGATTAGTTGCACCCCATGTCTTATAGTATTTCACATCATTTGTGCAATTGCAGTTTAACTTCTACCATTTACCGATTGCCAGTAGGTACACATGTCAGTGCCACTGATGCACGCTTTGACCCGGAGGAACAGCTCGCCTCCGCCGCCGCTGACTTTGGGCGGGCTCTGGCCAAGATGAAGTGCCCCAGCAACTACCTCTCAGGACTTACCAAGTATGTACTCACTAGTTCAATCTTACCAGTACCATTTGAAATTAATGGCTATGTTTTGTACGGTCGATGTATTAAGCATGTTCTAGTAAACATGCCTAACACGTTTCAGCTATTTTCTCTACCTTTTTATAGACAACTGGGCCATTATCTGCTCTGGCAGCACCTGCCCTGTGATGTTTAACTCTGCCAATTGCATTTTTATCAGTACCGGTTTCAATGGCCATTAAGCCTGTTGCAATTAACAGTTGTATCCATTTTTAAAGAGTTGTATTTCAATGGCTATAAACTTACAAAACATGAATTAGGATGTTATTAAGCTTGTTGTAATTAACAATTGTATACATTTTTTAATCCGGCCCTTTGCTACCGTGCTACTCTTTCAAAATGAAGATATCACTACAGATACTGCCGTTTTATTATCATTTGCTATTTTTGGTGGATGTTAACCCTGTTGTAGTTAACATTGGCTTTGTACTTACACAGGGCTACAATGGGCGATGTTGTTGTTTGCCGTCGAGGTTAGTTGCATTCCATGTCTTATACACCATCTATTACTAAATATAAGTATTTTTAGAGATTCCAATTTAGACTATATAAGGAGCAAAATGAGTGAATCTAGATTCTAGTCTAATCTATATATATATATATATATATATATATATATATATATATATATAATTCTATATACATCCGTATGTAGTTCATATTGAAATCTCAAAAAATACTTGTACTTAGGAACATAGGTAGTTGTATTTTACATCATTTGTGCAATCTCAGCTTAGCTTCTAACATTTACTGGTTGCTTGTAGGTACATATATGAGCAGTACTGATCCATGCTTCGATCCCTTCTGCGTATGGGGCAATGAGATATTCATGAACAAGCGTCAAGTGTGGAAATTAAGAAAGATTGTTAGGCGAAAGAAACGGATGATTGGAATTAAGCTCTTTATTTACACTTTGTCGAAGACAACGATGAACTTTAGGATGATAAGTAATGTGTTGCCTTTTCCCCTGCCCACAACAAGTTACTCTATTAGACCTCAGTATCTGATATTTTTCTCTTTTCAGTGGTTTCCAAAGCTATTTACTGATGATTACCTTGCAAACTACATGACCGGAGTGGAGGCACCTAAGGTTAAAGTATATAATTCATGCTACCATGATAATGCTTTAGAAGTGTTCCTGGAGGCGTTGAAGGATGGGCGGGCGATCGTCACAAGGGGTTGGACAAAAGTGGTTCGTGCCTATGGCATGCAGGAAGGCACATTATGGGCATTACGCTTCTTCAACACTGTCGACGGTCAAAATGATTTACACTTGTCTCTTCACCTTTACCGCCTTTAAATAATGTGGTTCATCATAGTTAATTGCTGCCTAATCCTGTAATTACTGAACATATTGTATTGGCAATTTTATTTATGGATTCGTTGTTGAACTATTGTGCTGAGAATTTGAATTGCACGTTTCATAAATTACAGGCAAAAATAGAAAGAGAACAAATGGTCATGGAACTTTGCAAACGGTTCTGGCAGTAAAAGCGCTTGTGATGGATAGCCCAATGCCACACAGTTTTTTTACATCAAATAGTGTGTGATGTAGTTAATGAAAGCAAACAGTTAACCAAGGCAGAGCGTGTGTGATAGTTACACCTTTCACACACGAGCATATACATAAAATTGTGTGGGATGTACATATGAACGGAAATGTTTTCCCTAGATTGACTGTGTAGGATGTACATAAGAACGGAAACGTATTCCTTGGATTGACTGTGTGTGATATACATACGAATGGAAATGATTTTCTGGGATTCACCGTGTGGGATGTACATACCTACGGAAATGTTTTTCTTGGATTGCCGTGTGGGATGTACATACCTACGGAAATAATTGGGTTTCGATGCCTCGCCAGATCACACACGCCCCAGCCTGTGTCCCAGGAGGGCCTATCCCCGACGATTTCTGGGTCATGTGGGAAGGACCCCCCTATCGCCCACACTCACTTGGCGATGGTTCCAAATGCCGTCGCGAAAAGGGGTTAAAAACCGTTTGTATAGCACCGACGCGCAGCAGTGATGCCGGCCTCGATAGAAGATATAGGTTAAAGAGCTCCATGTCACGAAAGCCTAACCCTCCCAAAAACTTTGGTTTTGTGCATACATCCCGAGAGACCCAACACAACTTCCTTTTCCCCCTCTTGCTACCCCACCAAAATTGACGAATAATTGAGGTTATGTTTTCACATACTCCCCTTGGTAGCCTGAAACAAGCCATGGAATAAATATGAATGGCATGTGCAACACCCTTGATGAGGACTTCTTTTCCAGCATAGGATAGCAACTTTTCCATCCATCCTTTGACTTTCTCCCATACTCTATCTCTCAAGTACTTAAAAGTGTCGTTTTTTGAGTGTCACACATTGGTAGGCATGCCCAAGTACCTCTCTGTTAGTTGCTCATTGTGCACGTTAAGCGAGCCCTTTATGATATCACGTACCACTTGTGGGCATCCCTTACTGAAGAAAATCGAGGACTTATGATTGTTTACCCTTTGACCAGAAGCATTGCAATAGGCCTCCAACAAGTTTGACACTGCAACCGCCCCTTCATTACTTGCCCTAAACAGCATCAGGCTATCATCAGCAAAGAGAAGATGGTTAACAACTGGAGCAGTCGGCGCCACCTTAACTCCCACCAAGCTAGATGACTGAGAACTGAATTTCAAAAGGCACGATAGGCCTTTTGCCGCGGTCAAGAAAATATAGGGGGAGATCAGGTCTCCCTGACGAATCCCTCTAGTAGGTTTAAAATGGTCAAGTTTCTCACCATTGAACAGAACCGAGAAAGAAACTAATTTTATCATACTCATAATTGTGTTAATCCATGACTGTGCAATCCCAACTTACGCATGATTGCTTCCAAATACGTCCACTCGAGCCTATCATAGGCTTTCATCATGTCAAACTTTAAAGCACAATGGCTATTTGACTTTGACTTGCTTCTTTTCATAAAATATAGACATTCATACGCACTTATAATATTATCCGTTATGAGCCTCCCTGGAACAAAAGCAGACTGCTACTCTAAAATAATGTCAGGAAGGATTTGCTTCAACCTGTTTGCAAGTATCTTCGACGCTATCTTGTACAAAACATTACACAAGCGTATTGGTCTGAATTGGGTTACAAGGGTCGGATTCAATACTTTTGGGATAAGAACCAGAAAAGTGTCGTTTACGCATTCAGGGCTCTCCTCCCCTCTCACAATTCTCAACACAACATTTGTCACCTCTTCACCACAAACATCCCAATGCCGCTGATAGAAGTGCGCTGGAAACCCATCTGGCCCCGGTGATTTTGTTGGAAACATCTGGAAAAGAGCCGTTTTTACCTCCTCTCGCGTGTACACCGCACACAAGATGTCATTCATGTGTCCAGTCACCTTCCTAGGAACATGATCAAGAACTCCCTCCATATCTGAAACTCTTTCAGAAGTATGCACCTCCTTGTAAAAATTTGAGACCAAGTCCTTAAGTTCAGCTGGATCGTCCACCAACACCCCAAGGGAGTTTGACAATGCTTTTATCATGTTTTTCTTTCTCCTCATACTCGCTCGAAGATGAAATTTTTTGTGTTCCTGTCACCCTCCTTGAGCCAATTAATTCTCGAGTGCTGCCTCCACAATATTTCCTCTCTATGGTAGAGTTCGACAAGCCTTTCATTTATCTTGAGTTCCTCATGACCAGGTCCAGTCCTTGCCAGATCACTTCTAAGTCTTTCAAGAGCCCTCTTCAAACCTTTAATTTCTTTACATACTGACCCAAAAGTGTCAACATTCCAACTCCTGAGCCTGTTGGACAGTGAAGCCAGCTTATGTTTAATGTCGTCAACTCTCATGCTTGGTTGGTGTGCATCCCCTGTCTCCACAATTCTTTCTTTCAGTACGCACAGTAGGTGAGCCGTCTGTGTTGGCTACATTCAATCTCACTACCTGCAACATTTTTGAAGGTTCAATAAAATGGGCCAAGCCCAGAAATGCAAGGGGGTGTGCGTTGGTTTGTTGAGTTGCCTTTACGCGTCGGGTCTCGTTTATAGAGAGACCTCGAGATGGGCCGACCTAGGCACGCGTGAGGCCAGAACCCCCCTTTTATCAAGTTTTTCTTTTCTTTTTATACTCCCAAATATTCTTCAAAAAAGTACATCAAAAAATTGAAAAATGTTAATCAAGCATTTGAAAAATGCTAAATACATATAGAAAGAATGTTTATCATGTATACAAATAATATACAATGTGTATTAAAAAATGTCAATCAAGCATTTCAAAAATGTTAATAAAATATTTCAAAGACACAAATCAAGCATTTAAATAATTTTAAATGTATATAGAAAAATATTTCTCATGTAATGAAAGTGTATTAAAAAAGATTCGCCGCCTCGTGAGCCGTCGGATCTGACACATGTCTAGCGGGTGAACTTCTTTTCTCTACTTTGCAACAAAGACCTTGTTGCAGAAACATTTATAATAGAGATTGTGTTGAAGAACTTTTGTGCAACAGAGGTTGTGTTGCGGATTTTTTTGCAACAAGGGTATTGTTACGTTTTTTTACAACAGAGGTCTTGGTGCGATTTTTTTGCAATAACGGTCTTGTTGCACATTTGTGTTTTGCAACAGCAGTCATGTTGCAGAAGCGGACGACGCCTTTCGTCGTCAGTGTCGAGCGGAGGTCATCTTCTTCATCACCCGATAGAAGCAGAAGCGGGCACCGTCAATCAAGAAGAGGGAGGAGGAGAGAGGGTGGGTGGTGATGGAGGCGGCCGACAACCGCGACAACGGAGAGCATGCTCGCTGGCATCAGCGGCGACGTGGCTAGATGAAGGAGAGAAGAGGAAGGAGGAGAGAGGGTTGATGGTGGTAGAGGCGGTCGACGACTGCGACGCGGAGCGCGTGCTCGCCGGCGTCAGCACTGGTGCAACGAGGGTGCTCGTCGGCGGCGCGGCTGCCAGCGCCTGTTCTGGATGAAGGTGAGAAGATGGAGGAGGATAGAGGGTGGATGGTGGTGGAGGTGGCCAACAGCCACGACGGCGGAGCGTGTGCTCGCCGGCGTCAGCGGTGGCACAGCGGGGGTGCTCGCTGAAGGAAATATGCCCTAGAGGCAATAATAAAGTTATTATTTATTTCCTTATATCATGATAAATGTTTATTATTCATGCTAGAACTGTATTAACCGGAAACATAATGCATGTGTGAATACATAGACAAACAGAATGTCACTAGTATGCCTCTACTTGACTAGCTCGTTGGTCAAAGATGGTTATGTTCCCTAACCATAGACATGAGTTGTCATTTGATAAACATCATCACATCATTAGGAGAATGATGTGATTGACTTGACCCATCCCGTTAGCTTAGCACTTGATCGTTTTAGTTTACTGCTATTGCTTTCTTCATGACTTATACATGTTCCTATGACTATGAGATTATGCAACTCCCGATTACCGGAGGAACACTTTTTGTGCTACCAAACGTCACAATGTAACTGGGTGATTATAAAGGTGCTCTACAGGTGCCTCCGATGGTACTTGTTGAGTTGGCATAGATCGAGATTAGGATTTGTCACTCCGATTGTCGGAGAGGTATCTCTGGGCCCTCTCGGTAATGTACATCACTATAAGCCTTGCAAGCAATGTGACTAATGAGTTAGTTGCAGGATGATGCATTATGGAATGAGTAAAGAGACTTGCCGGTAACGAGATTGAACTAGGTATTGAGATACTGATGATCGAATCTCGAGCAAGTAACATACCGATGACAAAAGTAACAACGTATGTTGTTATGCGGTTTGACTGATACAGATCTTCATAGAATATGTGGGAGCCAATATGAGCATCTAGGTTCCGCTATTGGTTATTGACCGGAGATGTGTCTCGGTCATGTCTACATAGTTCTCAAACCCGTAGGGTCCGCACGCTTAACGTTCGGTGACGATCGGTAATATGAGTTTATGTGTTTTGATGTACTGAAGGTAGTTCGGAGTCCCGGATGAGATCGGAGACATGACTAGGAGTCTCAAAATTGTCGAGACGTAAAGATCGATATATTGGACGACTATATTCGGACACCGGAAGTGTTCCGGGTGGTTTCGGAGGAAACCGGAGTGCCGGAGGGTTACCGGAACCCCTCGGGAGAAATAGTGGGCCTTATGGGCCTTAGTGGAGAGAGAGAGGGCTGGCCTAGGGCAGGCCGCGCGCCCCTCCCCCTCTGGTCCAAATTGGACTAGGAGAGGGGGGGGCGGCGCCCCCCTTTCCTTCTCCCTCTCCCCCTTCCTTTCCCCCTCCTGGTAGGAGTAGGAAAGAGGGGAGTCCTGCTCCTACTAGGAGGAGGACTCCTCCTCCTGGCGGGCCTACAGGGGCCCGCCGGCCTCCCCCTTGCTCCTTTATATACGAGGGCAGGGGGCACCTCTAGACACACAAGTTGATCTGTTGATCTCTCCCAACCGTGTGCGGTGCCCCCCTCCACCATAATCCACCTTGATCATATCGTAGTGGTGCTTAGGCGAAGCCCTGCGTCGGTAGCATCCAGGGCCGGGCTGGCAAATTCTGGGGCCCTGTGCGAAACTAAAAAATGGGGCCCTACTTGCTATAAAAATGAACTGACGAGCAACTATAGTGTATATGTATCTCGCATATTTTTTTATAATGTATAACATAAGATGTATTAATTAAATTTCGTTATGTTTCTTTTCTCTTGCTCTTATAGGAACCAGCCAGATTTTCCCCCATGTTTTCTCAAATCTGTATTATTAAACACAAGATAAAAAAAGATGAATACAAAAACTAAAGTTACGCAGTAGCATATATCAATTGAAAAGCATGCATCAATATTTTGCAATTAAATGAACCGTCTAACTCACCTAGTTTTGGGTCTTGTCCGGTTGAACTACTACACAGTGATCTTTAATCGAGGGGGTAAGAACTAATCTGTAACGAAGTAACGGTTCTTACAAAAATTTAATTAGGAAATTAGAAATTAGGAGTAGGAACCGAAGTTAATCGGAAAGGAGGATTCGTTAAGCACCTGAAGGCTGGAGTCGGTCACTCGGTCATGGATTGGTCTGATGAGGCGACCCCGTTTTCTGTAGCAACGACGATAGAACTGCAGCGGCCTGAAGTAACGATCCTCAAAAATTGGGAGAGAAAGCTACGAAGGCAACGACATCGGCTCGAATTTGTTCGCTCTGATGAGGTGAAGGCGAGGACCGACGAGACGATCTCATTTCGTGTTGCGAGGTGGACATGACTGTTGTTGCGGTTTCAGATCCCGATCGGCTGCTGCAGCGATCCCTTACTTTCAGACAGAGCAATTTCCTTTTTATGGGAACATCGAGCGAATCCTTCTCCACCAAGTGATAGCTTTTTCCATCGAGCGATCGAGGCACGAGCACTCGACGGCCTCTACTCGGCCCAACTCCAGCGCCAAGCGGCCGAGTGCGGCAGAGCCTTGACATCTTTTTAGAAATACTATGCCTATATAAAAAAACTGGGGGCCCTCAAAATTATGGGCCATGTGCAGGCCGCACATCTGGCACCACTATGGGCCCGGACCTGGTAGCATCATCATCACTGTCATCACGCCGGCGTGATGACGAAACTCTCCCATGAAGCTCTGCTAGATTGGAGTTCGTGGGATGTCATCGAGCTGAACATGTGCTAAACTCAGAGGTGTCGTGCGTTCGGTATTTGAATCGGTCGGATCATGAAGACGTACGACTACATCAACCGTGTTGTGCTAACGCTTCCGCTTTCGGTCTATGAGGGTACGTAGACACACTCTCCCCTCTCGTTGCTATGCATCACCATGATCATGTGTGTGCGTAGGAATTTTTTTGAAATTACTACGTTCACCAACAGTGGCATCCGAGCCAGGTTTATGCGTAGATGTTATATGCACGAGTAGAACACAAGTGAGTTGTGGGCGATACAAGTCATACTGCTTACCAGAATGTCATACTTTGGTTCGGCGGTATTGTTGGATGAAGCGGCTCGGACCGACATTACGCGTACGCTTACGCGAGACTGGTTCTACCGACGTGCTTTGCACACAGGTGGCTGGCAGGTGTTAGTTTCTCAAACTTTAGTTGAACCGAGTGTGACTACGCCCGGTCCTTGTTGAAGGTTAAAACATCACTAACTTGACGAAATATTGTTGTGGTTTTGATGCGTAGGTAAGAACGGTTCTTGCTCAGCCCATAGCAGCCACGTAAAACTTGCAACAACAAAGTAGAGGACGTCTAACTTGTTTTTGCAGGGCATCTTGTGATGTGATAAGATCAAGAAAGTACTTTGGAGAGATCAAAGGCACAAGATGATGATGGCCATATCATGTCACATATTTTTGATTGCATGTGATGTTTATCTTTTATACATCTTATTTTGCTTAGATAGACGGTAGCATTATAAGATGATCTCTCACTAAATTTCAAGGTACAAGTGTTCTCCTTGAGTATGCACCATTGCGAAAATTCATCGTGCCGAGACACCACGTGATGATCGGGTGTGATAAGCTCTACGTTCACATACAACGGGTGCAAGCCAGTTTTGCACACGCAGAAATACTCGGGTTAAACTTGACGAGCCTAGCATATGCATATATGGCCTCGGAACACTGGAGACCGAAAGGTCGAGCGTGAATCATATAGTAGATATGATCAACATAGTGATGTTCACCATTGAAAACTACTCCATCTCACGTGATGATCGGACATGGTTTAGTTGATATGGATCACGTGATCACTTAGATGATTGGAGGGATGTGTATCTAAGTGGGAGTTCTTTAATAATTTGATTAACTGAACTTTAATATATCATGAACTTAGTCCTGATAGTATTTGCATAGCTATGTTGTACTCCCTCCTTTCCGGTTTATAGGGCTTATCTCAAAATTTTAGTTTTTCCATTTTATAAGGCTCAATTTGGTTGTTCCCCATCACATGTTCAGCCTTCAAGGTGCATTAAATCATTGCATACAAGTATTAAGAGAAAATTGACCAATGCATGCACTTTATGCATGCATGCTTTGCAATTAATGCATTCGTAAACATAATTTTTTGAGGAAAACAAGAGCATTAATTGGGTGCTTTTGCAAACTACAAAAAATATTCCACCACTCATCATCTACCTTGGTTGGTGAGATTTTTGAATTGAGCCTTATAAACCAGAAAGAAGGGAGTAGATCAATAGCTCGCGATGTAGCTCCCCGTTTACTTTGGTATGTTCCTAGAGAAAAACTAAGTTGAAAGATGTTAGTAGCAATGATGCGGATTGGATCTGTGATCTGAGGATTATCCTCATTGCTGCACACAAGAATTATGTCCTTGATGCACCGCTAGGTGACGGACCTATTGCAGGAGAATATGCAGACATTATGAACATTTGGCAAAGCTCGGTATGATGACTACTTGATAGTTTAGTGCACCATGCTTTACGGCTTAGAACCGGGACTTCAAAAATGTTTTGAATGCCACAGAGCATATAAGATGTTCCAAGAGTTGAAATTAGTATTTCAGACTCATGCCCATGTCGAAAGGTATGATACCTTTGATAAGTACTTTGCCTAAAAAATGGAGGAGAATAGCTCAGCTAGTGAGCATGTGCTCAGAATGTCTGAGTTCTACAATCACTTGAATCAAGTGGGAGTTAATCTTCCAGATAAGATAGTGATTGACAGAATTCTCTAGTCACTATCACCAAGTTACTAGAACTTCGTGATGAACTATAATATGCAAGGGATAACGGAAACGATTCCCAAGCTCTTCGTGATATGGAAATCTACGAAGGTAGAAATCAAGAAAAGCATCAAGTGTTGATGGTTGACAAGACCACTAGTTTCAAGAAAAGGGCAAAGGGAAGCAGGGGAACTTCAAGAAGAACGGCAAGCAAGTTGCTGCTCAAGTGAAGAAGCCCAAGTCTAGACCTAAGCTTGAGACTAAGTGCTTCTACTGCAAAGGGACTGGTCACTGGAAGCAGAACTGCCCCAAGTATTTGGCGGATAAGAAGGATGGCAAAGTGAACAAAGGTATATTTTATATACATGTTATTGATGTGTACTTTACTAGTGTTTATAGCAACCCCTCATTATTTGATACTAGTTCAGTTGCTAAGATTAGTAACTCGAAACGGGAGTTGCAGAATGAACAGAGACTAGTTAAGGGTGAAGTGACGATGTGTGTTGGAAGTGGTTCCAAAATTGATATGATCATCATCACACACTCCCTATACTTTCGGGATTAGTGTTGAACCTTAAATAAATGTTATTTGGTGTTTACGTTAAGCATGAATATGATTGGATCATGTTTATTGCAATACAATTATTCATTTAAGTCAAAGAATAATTGTTGTTCTATTTACATGAATAAAACCTTCTATGGTCATACACTCAATATAAATGGTTTATTAAATCTCGATCTTAGTGATGCACATATTCATAATATTGAAGCCAAAAGATGCAATGTTAATAATGATAGTGCAACTTATTTGTGGCACTGCCATTTAGGTCATATTGGTGTAAAGCGCATGAAGAAACTCCATGCTGATGGGTTTTTGGAATTACTTGATTATGAATCACTTGATGCTTGCGAACCATGCCTCATGGGCAAGATGACTAAGACTCCATTCTCCGGAACAATGGAGCGAGCAACTGACTTATTGGAAATAATACATACTGATGTATGCGGTCCGATGAGTGTTGAGGCTCGCGGCGGGTATCGTTATTTTCTGACCTTCACAGATGATTTGAGCAGATATGGGTATATCTACTTGATGAAACATAAGTCTGAAACATTTGAAAAGTTCAAAGAATTTCAGAGTGAAGTGGAAAATCATCGTAATAAGAAAATAAAGTTCCTGCGATCTGATCGTGGAGGAGAATATTTGAGTTACGAGTTTGGTCTTCATTTGAAACAATGCGGAATAGTTTCGCAACTCAAGCCACCTGGAACACCACAGCGTAATGGTGTGTCTGAACGTCATCACCGTACTTTATTAGGTATGGTGTGATCTATGATGTCTCTTACCGATTTATCACTATCATGTTGGGGTTATCATTAGAGATAGCTGCATTCACGTTAAATAGGGCACCATCTAAATCCGTTGAGATGACACCATATGAACTGTGGTTTGGCTAGAAACCCAAGCTGTCGTTTCTTAAAGTTTGGGGCTGCGATGCTTATGTGAAAAAGTTTCAACCTGATAAGCTCGAACCCAAATCGGAGAAATGTGTCTTCATAGAATACCCAAAGGGAACTATTAGGTACACCTTCTATCACAGATCCAAAGGCAAGATCTTTGTTGCTAAAAGTGGATCCTTTCTAGAGAAGGAGTTTCTCTCAAAAGAAATGAGTGGGAGGAATGTAGAACTTGATGAGGTAATTGTACCTTCTCCCAAATTGGAAAGTAGTTCATCACAGAAATAAGTTCTAGTGATCTCTACACCAATTAGTGAGGAAGCTAATGATGATGATCATGAAACTTCAGATCAAGTTACTACTGAACCTCGTAGGCCAACTAGAGTATGGTCCACACCAGAGCGGTACGGTAATCCTTTCTGTAAGTCATGTTACTAGACCATGACGAACCTACGAACTATGAGGAAGCGATGATGAGCCCAGTTTCCGCGAAATGGCTTGAGGCCATGAAATCTGAGATGGGATCCATGTATGAGAACAAAGTATGGACTTTGATTGACTTGCCCGATGATCGGTGAGTCATTAACAATAAATGGATCTTCAAGAGGAAGCCAGACGATGATAGTAGTGTTACTATCTACAAAGCTCGAATTGTCGCAAAATGTTTTCGACAAGTTCAAGGTGTTGACTACGATGAGATCTTCTCACTCGTATCAATGCTTAAAAGTCTGTCCGAATCATGTTAGCAGTTGCCGCATTTTATGAAATATAGCAAATGGATGTCAAAACTATATTCCTTAATGGATTTCTTAAAGAAGAGTTGTATATGATGCAACCAGAAGGTTTTGTCGATCCTAAAGGTGCTAACAAAGTGAGCAAGCTCCAGCGATCCATCTATGGACTGGTGCAAGCATCTCGGAGTTGGAATATATGCTTTGATAAAGTGATCAAAGCATATGGTTTTATACAGACTTGCAGTGAAGTCTGTATTTACAAGAAAGTGAGTGGGAGCTGTAGGGTAACGCAACAGAAAACAAAAAATTCTGACCCACGCACCAGCCCAGGACCACTATGGAGACTACATACATGGTTTGATATTTTTCATTACCGACTCGTAGCGCAGCGGAAGTAGAGTCGATGATGAGTGGCGGTGCAGATCCCCGCAGCTAGGATTTACAACCTCCCAACCGCGAGGATGTATACCCTCATCCACCCCACGGACAGCCCTCCGGGAGGCGGTCACACAGTTCCTCGGACGGTGTCGCGGACAGCCCTTCGGGAGGAGTCACAGAACTCGGACCGTCACTTGGACAGCCCTTCGGGAGGCACTCTCAAAACATCCCCTCGGACAAAAGGATCGAAACTACGACCTCTCTACGGGGTTGCACACATACGGTGTCATCTATCCGGCAGGGGTTCGCCATCCAGAACTAGTTCCTGCCGGAACCCAGACAACCTTTCGGCTCTACAAAACTATTTCGCTGGGAGGGGGAGAGAGAGCCAGATCATGCATGGCATTTGTATGAGAGCAAGATTGTGTCTTTAGGCAGCCCCCTCCACCCCTATTTATAGGCCAAGCCCAAGGGTGGCTTCTCCAAGAAGCCAAAGGGGATAATACCAAAAGGCCCTCAAGGTGGCTTCTCTAAGAAGCCAAGCAAAAAGCACTTTCACTATTCACGACGACATTTTTCAGCGTCCGTTCGAACTAAAAATATTTATGTGGGCTCAGAACATTTCCAGTACCCACTAAAATAATTTTCATTGTGTTCCAAACCAATTTCGGTTTAGTGAATTTCATCTGCGAAAAGCAAACAAGAATGCGTTTTCACTATTCATGAAGACAATTTTTTCACGTCCATTACATCCGAAAATATTTCTATGGGTCTTAGAATAATTCCAGTACCCACTAAAATGATTTTGGATTCATTCCGAAACAATTTCAGATTAGTGAATTTCATTTGTGAAAAGCAACCAAACCGGTACCGACAGCTCCGGAACAATTCCAGAAAGTTTCCAGAATGACTCTGGCACCCTCCAAGAATTATCAGGCATGTGCCGAAACCAATTTGACTTAATAGTATATCCCGAAACAACTTTTTGGTTTAATTGAAACTCATCTGATGACCTCTCTCTGTGGAACTTTTCCACTGTCTGAAACATTTTGGTGTCCGAAACTTTTTCGGTGATTTTCTCTCAAACTCCCTGTCTAGTATTCAGCAGATAGATGACCCTTAAGCGTGTGACCCTATAGGTTCGGTGAAGCATAGACATGACCGGAACACTTTCTGATCAATGATCAACATTGGAGCCGTGGACACCCATATTGACCCCTATACCCACATGAATGAATATTCGAGCGAACCTCCAGTTGTCGTG
The DNA here is from genome assembly GCF_018294505.1 of Triticum aestivum. NCBI lineage: Eukaryota > Viridiplantae > Streptophyta > Magnoliopsida > Poales > Poaceae > Triticum > Triticum aestivum. Next base: position 570,049,152 of record NC_057812.1, read on the forward strand.
TGCTATTCATGTTGCTTCGTGATATGTTACAAATACCCGAGGTGAGACATGTTGGCATCCCCATGGATAAACAACTTGTCCACTATGCCAGTTACCTCGTTACCGGTATTGTTCTCTTTTGTCGTTCCCATGTTCCGGCATCCCCGTGATCAAATCACAAAGTGTCTGGCCAGACGATGATGGATACCGTAACACCGAGAGGTCCCAGAGATGTCTCTCCATCGTCGGAGGAGCAAATCCCAATCTTGAGCTATCAAGTTACTTGACATACTTTTCCATGAACCCGTAAGCCGCCGTAATAGCCACCCATTTACGGATGACGTTTAACAAACCCCAAAGTTCATGAAGCAAGCATGAAGAAACTTGATACTCTCATGGTCTAAGGAATCATGCAAACGTTAACCATCCCTGTGTTATGTACCATTAACTTGTGACGAATGAATCTCATAGCATAACATCAATCCAGGTCGATTCAACACAAATATTCTCTTAACATTGTGCCCTCAAAGTTGCTGGCATAGACATGCCCATGATCAGGAAAACAGAACCATCATGCAACACTTGAGCTAGTCTTAGAGGCCATACTAAGAATACTTCTTACCGTTTATTATTCCACACGTGCATATGAGTCTTCCTCCAAGCCTCGTGTTATTGCAGACTCGAGAACCATAGCAGTTATAGCATGGAACATAAACATAATTATGAACTTGGAGATAAATAATATCATTTATTATTGCCTCTAGGGCATATCTCCTACAGACTCCCACTTGCACTAGAGTTAATAATCTAGTTAATGCTAATGCACTTTACACGTATGGCATACTGGTGTAAAAAATGCTTCTCATGTGGTATAGCCTGATGTCCATCGGATCTGACAACTTCAGCTTTGTGTGTATCTCTGCACATCCTCGCGTTTTCACGCTTTCACAAAATTCATATTTTGTGCGGACTTGGCTTTGTATATATGTGAATCATTGGTTGAAACATGATTCTCAGACTGAGTTATGGAGCAACTATCTGCAATAGTGTCCCATTGACCAAAGCCTTCTTGGAACCATACTAAGTTCATGAATGAACTATATGATGCAACATCTTTGTCTTTGTCGCTTCTAAAGCGGCAACATACTTCGCCTCTGTTATAGAATTCACCATAGTAACTTGTTTCGAACAATTTCCAACTAACTGCACCACCATATTGTGTGTTACACAAAACCCTCAATTTAAATCAAAAATCACATGGAGAAATGATGAAGATTGTATCGATGTAACCTTTTACAATGAACTCTTCATGATCTCCACTTGCGAGAAAACATGTCATCAGTGCTACTTTAGTACTCAATGATCCTTTTTCACTCTTGTCCCATGATCAGTACTTTTGATCACTTTGGTATCTATACTCGCAACATCTTGGGAGTATTAGACATATCTGGTTGTTTTACATACCATGGAATACATGATTAATCCAAACGCAGGAGTGTGTGGAATCTCCATCATGTATTTTGCTCATCAGTCTTTTGGGACACTGATTCTTGCAAAAACTCTTTCCATGTGACTTCGGCAAGAATCACTCCTTGTCGTTCTTAGTGCTAAACGGTTTTAGCATCTTGTCAATATGTATTTTTGCTCAGCCCTATTAGGTAAATCTATCTCCATAGATCATTATGCCTAATATCAAGGCTATTTAGCCCAACACTTCATTGAAAAACTATTTTCAAATGAAGTCCTAATTCGTGTCAAGAAATTTATTTCCAATTAACAATGTGTCAAGCACACAAGGTTTTCAGAAATATTATTATGCTCCCACTTACTTTCTTGAAACCACAAGCATCTTCGTTACCCATTGATGAAGTCAAATCCCTTTGACCATTCCATCAAAAATGAAGATTCCAACTCCATTTTGCTCTCTTCTGTCCATTGCTGGAACTCCGAAGCTAGCATACTTAGTAGCATCCTTTGGACCGACAAAATACTTTGGAATGTATCACATACAAGTCCTAGGTTTTAATTCCATTTCATGGAAATTCTTTTGTCATCCATGTTTCATATCTCACGTTTTGAAATATGTATTAATTGCTAGTTTAACCCGAACCGACTTTAAGCATTGCTACGGTGAGGCAATCTCATTGTAGTCAACTCCTTGAACTTGTTATTGCAACAAGTCGAGCTTAATGGATAAAACATTTTTATCCATATCAGTTTATAGTCCCATTACAATCCGTTAGACTCCAAGTCTTTCAGAGGGTTTATCAAGATTTAAATCTTGAATCATTTATGGAAACTATCTCGGATTATATTGGCATTCAGCCAATTCCGGAGTCAGGGCCCATCAACGCTTCCTTGTGTATCATAGGTATACTGTTGTCTAACAACAATATCTCGTTTGCGCACCTGAGAGGTTTGCATGTGCTTTGCTTATGTTGTTCAGCTACAAGTTCGACCAAAGTCCATACATCTAATGTAGAGGTTTCCGTATCAGTCGCAGTAGGAAACTCTGGAATTACTTCCAATGTCCCTTTCCTTTGACCTGATGATGAAGATACTTGTTATCTCATCGAGTTGCACTGTCCTCCCACTTACCCTTTTGCAAGAACTATTCTCTTTAAAAGCATATCTTTTTGTGGCAAAAATTCTTTGCCTCGGTATAGTGGTGGGGGAATACCCAATGACTTGGGATAACTTACAAAGTAGCACTTTTCTGATTTGGAATAGGTTTGTAACCTTTTACACAAGCCCCATATTCCAAATGTTAAGAAAAGATATAACATGGTTGGGCGTACCATACCATGCCATCATTTCAAGAGACCTGATGGAGCTCTTTTCAGTGTAAAAGTCGCAGTCTCTAAAGCATTACTCTTCAAAAGTGATAATGGCAAATTTATTTATGTCATCTTTGATCTTACCATGTCATAAACGGGTTGATTACATCTTAACAGATATTCCACTCATAGTGGTGTTCCGGGAGGTGTAAGTTATGAAACTCTTTTCACAACTCATCAAACATTTGCTAAACTTGTAACTCAGATATTCCTTTCTGCAATCAAATTGTAGAAACATAATTTCCTTGTTACAATAACTTCTACTTCATTTTTGAAAACCTTTCGAATGATTTCAAAAGATCCAGACTTACGTCTCATCAAGCGAATATCCATATATCTACTTGAGTCATTTCTGAAGATATATAAATCCACTACTTGCAACAACATTTATTGAACTACACACATCAAAATGTATGATCGCCAATAAGTTTGTTGCTCGTTCCTTATGGCCTGTGAACGGTATTTCAATCACTTCACTTTTCGGAGGAAAGTTGCAAGTGTCAAATGATTCAAAATGAAACGACTTCAAAATCCATCATAATGGAATTTTTCCATGCGGGTTTCTCCAATGTCACCAAATGCAGTGCCACACATGTGTGGTATTCTCATAGTCTTGCAACATTTAGCGTCAGTGTTATGGATGTATCATTTTACCATCAATATTCATAACATACATCCCATCTTGGATGGAAGCATGGCCCTTCATGTTATTCATAATACCGAACAACAATTGTTCTTTTATGAACAACCCTTTCGCAATAAAGATTGTGCAATGGGCTAGAGTGTAAGAAACTCTAAAATGAATTATGAAAGTAAACACAGAGGTAATATATTAATATCATTATTCATAACATACATCTCATTCATAATGAAAGTATGGCCCTTATGTTTATTCATAATACTGAACATCAAAAGTTCTCTTATGAACAACCTTCTTGCAAGATACTTTATGCAATGGGCTAGAGTGTGTAAAACTCTAAAATGTTTTATGAAAATAAATACATATGGTAATACACCGATGGAAGATATAGTAACATTTACTATGTTCCATGTGTGTATCTAAACCTCATTCCTGGCCAGTCTTTCGGGCCATAGTAGTGCTTACATCGAGTTGCAACAAAATGCAATCGAGCGGGTATCCTTGGGATTAACTCATAATACCCAAGAATTAGTGATTAACATGTTTAACCATAACTCCAAGAACTATATCTTTCACCAGCCTTCTATACATCAAAAACTTGTATCACATTCATACATGAGCTGGATATTCCAGTCATCTTTCTTTCTGTCTTTATACTTCTAACAGTTTAACTTTTAGTATTTCCTACTCGCAAAAGAAGCACCCAACTTAAGAGTGGCGTTAGCCCCGGACTTCCTAGGCATGTAAGTCATACTAACACCCTTTGGACACTTCCTTTCTCTTTAAGTTGTTGTTTTATTCACCTTTCCTCATATGACAAGCGTTCTTATGGATCCCTCTCTTATCAGTCTAATGCATAGTAAACACTTTACTAATAATTTGCAGACAAACATTGCTTTGGATATTTCATATCTTTCAGCCATTGTTTGTATCTGAAAATTAATTTTCAGTTCCATGAATATCACATAACTATCCCAAACTATTGAAGTTTGAGTTTCATGGAAGCAAACATATTGCACTTGACCGCAACAGAATTCTAGCTTTTGGATCGAAGGACGAGAGTCTCATCATCCATTACATTTAGCTGGAGTATACAGAAAGCATGTGATAGGACAAAGTCCTTCTCGGCACTTTTGAGGGCAATCCTCACATTACGTTACCAATCGTAAAGTTTTAACCAGATATTTAACATCTATTCAATTTTAACGGGGAAGGTGGAAACGCGAGCCATTATTCTACAACTATTTTGCAAGAAACACTTAGACAGTGTTCATAATTAATTGCACTGAGAATTAAACAAGTTAATTCTATAGTGCGCTCCCACTCAATTCAATATCTCTCAAAATTGATTGTGAGTGATTCAAGATCCGCATTTCAATTCGACGCCATTGACGGGTTCATCACTGATGATGCGAATTTGAATCGGTAGGCCAACTTGCTGATCACATCTCTATGTTGTTCTTGTTCATCTTTCAATGGGTGTGTTCCGAGCTCAGGACGATCATGCCTGAACGTCAAAGACAACCAAGTGATCTTGCTGCGAGGTATGACCTCACCCACCTCATTCCTCTCAATTCGTTCGTGCTCATGTGTACATGGCGCACCCCGAAAAGATATGAATTTCAGACGGTGCTACACTTGGGTGAACAATAACTACTTTGATATTTTGAAGTGAGAGATCACCCTAATAAAAAGCGACTACCGCGCAATCAAGAAGGGTGCAACAAGAGGGATAAACATCTCAGGCAATTCATAATAGCATTATATGGTATAGCCCCTTCTGACGGAGAAGTCTTTCATTTCTTTGTCTTTGGCATTCGCGTCGGTGTTCACCTTCGCGAAGATTGCCACCACCTTGTCGATGCACCAGATAATATTGCTATCTCCATAGCGTATAAAATTAATGCATTACTTAAGGTTGACACGCAGGTCATTAAAGTGCAATCATATGGCTCCAGCCATCATGCCGAATCATGACATGCATGTCATGTTAATTACATTATATAATCATCTCATACATAATCAAATTATTATGAGCACTGCTATACCACATCACATGCACATGCAAACCCTCCTGCAAAACCAAGTTAGACGCCTCTAATCGGTTCATGCAAAAACTTGTTTTTCGTGGCTTCTAAGGTTTCGAAACAAACCGAAGCTACCAACGTCCATCATCAAGTATGATAATTCAAGTCGCTAGATTAACTTTGCGGGGTGTATGAAACACGAGATAATAAAATATCGAGCCCCATACTGAACTTCGTCATACTCATGACCCCCATGCAGATCATATCTGCATTGGCCTTTTGTCTGCGAAATTTCATCTTTCTTTCTAACTATGGTGGATTTCGACAAACTATTAGCACTTCGTTGATCAATCAGGATTGCGGATTGCCAGAACATTGAAAATCCACCATGCCGTTATCAAGATCAGATATATGCAAATTCCAGGGAAGAAACAAGAACATCGGGTAACAGATTTCATCTGCTACCCGCACAAATAATTTTCAGTAATAGAACTCATCTACTACAAATTATATTATGCAACACCCATACATCTCTATGTATTCTAGATCACAACCTGCATCTACGCATAGCACGGCCCTTGATGCCACTGTTGGGTAACACAGTAGAAAACAAAAAAATTCCGACCTACGCACCAGCCCAGGACCACTATGGAGACTGCATACATTGTTTGATCTTTTTCGTTACCGACTCGTAGCGCAGCGGAAGTAGAGTCTATGATGAACGGCGGTGCAGATCCCCGCAGCTAGGATTTACAACCTCCCAACCGTGAGGATGTATACCCTCATCCGCCCCACGAACAGCCCTCAGGGAGGCGGTCGGACAGTCCCTCATACGGTGTCGCAGACAGCCCTTCGGGAGGAGTGATGACCCACAAGTATAGGGGATCTATCATAGTCCTTTCGATAAGTAAGAGTGTCGAACCCAACGAGGAGCAGAAGGAAATGATAAGCGGTTTCCAGTAAGGTATTCTCTGTAAGTACTGAAATAAGTGGTAACAGATAGTTTTGTGATAGGATGATTTGTAACGAGCAACAAGTAACAAAGGTAAATAAAGTGCAGCAAGGTGGACCAATCCTTTTTGTAGCAAAGGACAAGCCTGGACAAACTCTTATATAAAGAAAAGCGCTCCCGAGGACACATGGGAATATCGTCAAGCTAGTTTTCATCACGCTCATGTGATTCGTGTTTGGTACTTTGATAATTTGGTATGTGGGTGTACCGGTGCTTGGGTACTGCCCTTACTTGGACAAGCATCCCACTTATGATTAAGCTCTATTGCAAGCATCCACAACTACAACAAAAGTATTAAGGTAAACCTAACCATAGCACGAAACATATGGATCCAAATCAGCCCCTTACGAAGCAACGCATAAACTAGGGTTTAAGCTTCTGTCACTCTAGCAACCCATCATCTACTTATTACTTCCCAATGCCTTCCTCTAGGCCCAAATAATGGTGAAGTGTCATGTAGTCTACGTTCACATAACACCACTAGAGGAGAGACAACATACATCTCATCAAAATATCGAACGAATACCAAATTCACATGACTACTAATAGCAAGAATTCTCCCATGTCCTCAGGAACAAACGTAACTACTCACAAAGCATAAACATGTTCATAATCAGAGGGGTATTAATGTGCCTATAGGATCTGAACATATGATCTTCCACCAATTAAACCAACTAGCATCAACTACAAGGAGTAATTAACACTACTAGCAACCTACTAGCACCAATCCCGGACTTGGAGACAAGAATTGGATACAAGAGATGAACTAGGGTTTTGAGAGGAGATGGTGCTGATGAAGATGTTGATGGAGATTGCCCTCTCCCGATGAGAGGACCGTTGGTGATGACAATGGCAATGATTTCTGATACGTCTCCAACGTATCTATAATTTTTGATTGCTCCATGCTATATTATCTACCGTTTTGGACTATATATTGGGCTTTATTTTCCACTTTTATATTATTTTTGGGACTAACCTATTAACCGGAGGCCCAGCCCAGAATTGCTGTTTTTTGCCTATCTCAGTGTTTCGAAGAAACAGAATATCAGACGGAGTCCAAACGGAATAAAATCTTCGGGAACGTGATTTTCTCACCGAACGTGATCCAGGAGACTTGGACCCTGCTCCAAGGAACAAAAGAGGCGGTCACGAGGGTGGGGGGCGCGCCCCCTGCCTCGTGGGCCCCTCGTTGCTCCTCCGGCGTACTTCTTCCTCCTATATATACACACGTACCCCCAAAAGATCAGAACAGGAGCCAAAAACCTAATTCCACCGTCGCAACTTTCTGTATCCACGAGATCCCATCTTGGGGCTTGTTCCGGAGCTCCGCCAGAAGAGGGCCGTCATCACGGAGGGCTTCTACATCATCCTAGCCTCTCCAATGAAGTGTGAGTAGTTTACCTCAGACCTTCGGGTCCATAGTTAGTAGCTAGATGGCTTCTTCTCTCTTTTTGGATCTCAATACAATGTTCTCCCCCTCTCTTTTGGAGATCTATTCGATGTAATCTTCCTCTTTTGCGGTGTGTTTGTTGAGACCGATGAATTGTGGGTTTATGATCAAGTCTATCTATGAACAATATTTGAATCTTCTCTGAATTCTTTTATGTATGATTGGTTATCTTTGCAAGTCTCTTCGAATTATCCGTTTGGTTTGGCCAACTAGATTGGTAGTTCTTGCCATGGGAGAAGTGCTTAGCTTTGGGTTCGATCTTGCGGTGTTCTTTCCCAGTGACAGAAGGGGCAGCAAGACACATATTGTATCGTTGCCATCGAGGATAACAAGATGGGGTTTATTTCATATTGCATGACTTTATCTCTCTACATCATGTCATCTTGCTTAAAGTGTTACTTTGTTTTTAACTTAATACTCTAGATGCATGCTGGATAGCGGTCGATGAGTGGAGTAATAGTAGTAGATGCAGAATCGTTTCAGTCTACTTGTCACAGATGTGATGCCTATATACATGATCATGCCTAGATATTCTCATAACTATGCTCAATTCTGTCAATTGCTCAACAGTAATTTGTTCACCCACCGTAGAAAACTTATGCTCTCGAGAGAAGCCACTAGTGAAACCTATGGCCCCCGGGTCTATTCTCATCATATCAATCTCCATCACTTTTATATTGTTTTGCTATTACTTTGCTTTTACTTTTTACTTTGCATCTTTATATCAAAAATACCAAAAATATTCTATCTATCAGATCTCACTCTCGTAAGTGACCGTGAAGGGCTTGACAACCCCTAATCGCGTTGGTTGCGGGTAGCTATCGCTTTGTGCAGGTACGAGGGACTTGAGCGTGGGCTCCTACTGGATTGATACCTTGGTTCTCAAAAACTGAGGGAAATACTTACGCTAATCTGCTACATCATCCCTTCCTCTTTGGGGAAGACCAACGCAAGCTCAAGACGTAGCAAGAAGGATTTCTGGCGCCGTTGCCGAGGAGTCTACGCAAAAAGTCAACATACCAAGTACCCATCACAATCCCTATCTCCCGCATTACATTATTTGCCATTTGCCTCTCGTTTTCCTCTCCCCCCAATTCACCCTTACTGTTTTATTCGCCCTCTCTCTCCCTATCCTCCCTCTCTATTTGCCTCTTTTTGCCCATTTTCTTTTGTTTGCTCGTGTGTTAGATTGCTTGTTTGTCGCGATGGCTCTACCAAATTTTGGTGATCTTCACTTTAAAAGGTTAGAGGAGATCGAAAACAACGTTAGGAAGTTTATGGTTTTGCAATTTGAGCATAATAATTTCTTTAGAAACGAGTTTAAGGAACAAAAGGGTTTTATGAGTTATATGAACAAAGAGCTCGATGATATGTCTAAAGAATTTGACGGTATCAGATCCCAAATTGCTCGTCTTGAAAAGATGACTGCTGAAATTTCGAACATGCAAGCTACCTTAGTCAATAAGATGGCCGCAAAACCGAATACCTATGAAAATCAAGATGAAGATCTAAAAGTTATTGATGTATCCCCTATCAAATCTTTGTTCTGCAATATGAATCTTGATGAAACTGAATATGATCTTCCTTTACCTAGAAGGCGTTCCAAAAATTCGGAGTATTTAGATCTTTATGATGAAATTGACGAAAGTGGGATTGAAAGAAATAAAAATTTAGATGTTGCTAAACCCACTATATTGTATTTCAAGGAATTTAATTATGAAAGATGCTCTTTGATTGATTGTATTTCTTTGTTGCAATCCGTGCTAAATTCTCCGCATGCTTATAGTCAAAAGAAAGCCTTCACCGAACATATTGTTGATGCCTTGATGCAATCTTATGAAGAAAAACTTGAGTTGAAAGTCTCTATACCTATAAAACTCTATGATGAGTGGGAACCAACTATCAAAATTAAAATTAAAATCATGAGTTTTATGCTTTGTGTGATTTGGGTGCTAGTGTCTCCACTATCCCCAAAACTTTGTGTGATTTGCTAGATTTCCGCAATCTTGATGCTTGCTCCCTAAACTTGCATATTGCGGATTCCACTATTAAGAAACCTATGGGAAGAATTAATTATGTTCTTATTGTTGCAAACAGGAATTATGTGCCCATAGATTTCATTGTTCTTGATATAGATTGCAATCCTTCTTGCCCTGTTATTCTTCGTAGACCTTTCCTTAGAACGGTTGGTGCGATTATTGATATGAAGGAAGGGGATATTAGATTTCAATTTCCATTAAAATAGGGCATGGAACATTTTCCAAGAAAGAAAATAAAATTTCCATATGAAACCATCATGAGAGCCACTTATGGATTGCCTTCCAAAGATGGCAATACCTAGATCTATCCTCGTTTTTATGCCTAGCTAGGGGCGTTAAACGATAACGCTTGTTGGGAGGAAACCCAATTTTATTTTTATTCCTTGCTTTTTGCTCCTGTTTAGTAATAAATAAATTATTTATCCTCTGTTTTGGTTGTGTTTTTTGTGTTTAATTAGTGTTTGTGCCAAGTAGAACCGTTGGGAAGACTTGGGGAAAGTCTTGTTGAACTTGCTGTAAAAAACAGAAACATTAGCGCTCACAAGAACTGCTGTCATTTTTATTTGAAGAGTGATATTTAGTTAATTCCTTTTGCAGATGATTAATAGATAAATTCCTCACGTCCAGAAATTCATTTTAGAATTTTTGGGGTTCCATATATTGCGCTAGCTACAGATTACTACAGACTGTTCTGTTTTTGACAGATTCTGTTTTTCGTGTGTTGTTTGCTTATTTTGATGAATCTATGGCTAGTAAAATAGTTTATGATCCATAGATAAGTTGGAATACAGTATATTTAACACCAATATAAATAAATAATGAGTTCATTACAGTACCTTGAAGTGGTCTTTTGTTTTCTTTCGCTAACGGAGCTCACGAGTTTTCTATTTTGAGTTTTGTGTTGTGAAGTTTTCAAGTTTTGGGTGAGTTCTTTTGATGGATTATGGAACAAGGAGTGGCAAGAACCTAAGCTTGGGGATGCCCATGGCACCCCCAAGATAATCCAAGGACACCAAAAAGTAAAATCTTGGGGATGCCACGGAAGGCATCCCCTCTTTCGTCCACTTCCATCGGTAATTTACTTGGAGCTATATTTTTATTCACCAACATGATATGTGTTTTGCTTAGAGCGTCTTGTATTATTTGTGTCTTTGTTTTTTAGTATGCCACAATCATCCTTGTTGTACACACCTTTTGAGAGAGTCATCTATGAATTAAAATTTGATAGAATACTCTATGTGCTTCACTTATATCTTTTGAGCTATGTAGTTTTCTCTACATACTTCACTTATATCTTTTGAGCGTTATAATTTTTCTCTATGTGCTTCACTTAGATATTTTAGAGCACAGTGGTGTTTTGTTTTAAAGAAACTATTGATCTCTCATGCTTCACTTAAATTATTTTGAGAGTCTTAATAGCATGGTAATTTGCTTAATATAAATATGCTTGGTGTTCAAGATATGTGAAATTTTCTGAGTGCGTTGAATACTAAGAGAAGATTGAAGCATGATAATTGTTTTGAGATATGGAAGTGATAATATTAGAGTTATGCTAGTTTAGTAGTTGTGAATTTAAAGAATAGTTGTGTTAAAGTTTGTGATTCCCGTAGCATGCACGTATGGTGAACCGTTATGTGATGAAGTCGGAGCATAATTTATTTATTTATTGTCTTCCTTATGAGTGGCGGTCGGGGATGAGCAATGGTCTTTTCCTACCAATCTATACCCCTAGGAGCATGCGCGTAATACTTTTCTTTGATAACTTCTAGATTTTTGCAATAAGTATATGAGTTCTTTATGACTAATGTTGAGTCCATGGATTATATGCACTTTTTCCCATCCTTCCACCATTGCTAGCCTCTCTAATACCGCGCACCTTTCGCCGGTATCATACACCCACCATATACCTTCCTCAAAACAGCCACCATACCTACCTATCATGTCATTTCCATAGCCATTCCGAGATATATTGCCATGCAACTTTCCAGCGTTTCGTTTATTATGACACGCTCCATCATTGTCATATTGCTAGCATGATCATGTAGTTGACATCGTATTTGTGGCAAAGCCACCATTCATAATTCTTTCATACATGTCACTCTTGATTCATTGCATCTCCCGGTACACTGCCGGAGGCATTCATATAGAGTCATATTTGTTCTAAGTATCGAGTTGTAATTGTTGAGTTGTAAGAAAAATAAAAGTGTGATGATCATCATTTTCTAGAGCATTGTCCCAAGTGAGGAAAGGATGATGGAGACTATGATTCCCCCATAAGTCGGGATGAGACTCCGGACGAAAAATAAATAAAAGAGGCCAAAGAAGCCCAAAAAAAGAGAGAAAGAAAAGAGGCCATAAAAAAAGAAGAAAAGGCCCAACTAAAAAAATAAAAAAAATTGAGAGAAAAAGAGAGAAGGGACAATGTTACTATCCTTTTACCACAATTGTGCTTCAAAGTAGCACCATGATCTTCATAGTAGAGAGTCTCTCATGTTATCACTTTCATATACTAGTGGGAATCTTCCATTATAGAACTTGGCTTGTATATTCCAATGATGGGCTTCCTCAAATTGCCCTAGGTCTTCATGAGCAAGCAAGTTGGATGCACACCCACTTAGTTTCTTTTTGAGCTTTCATATACTTATAGCTCTAGTGCATCCGTTGCATGGCAATCCCTACTCACTCACATTGATATCTATTGATGGGCATCTCCATAGCCCGTTGATACGCCTAGTTGATGTGAGACTATCTTCTCATTTTTGTCTTCTCCACAACCACCATTCTATTCCACCTATAGTGCTATATCCATGGCTCACGCTCATGTATTGCGTGAAGATTGAAAAGGTTTTGAAAAAGTTAGAGTATGAAACAATTGCTTGGCTTGTCATCGGAGTTGTGCATGATTTAAATACTTTGTGTGGTGAAGATAGAGCATAGCCAGACTATGATTTTGTAGGGATAACTTTCTTTGGCCATGTTATTTCGAGAAGACATAATTACTTTATTAGTATGCTTGAAGTGTTATTATTCTTTATGTCAATATGAACTTTTGTCTTGAATCTTTCTAATCTGAATATCCATACCACCATTAAGAAATTTTGCATTGAAATTATGCCAAGTAGCACTCCGCATCAAAAATTCTCTTTTTATCATTTACCTACTCGAGGACGAGCAGGAATTAAGCTTGGGGATGCCTGATACGTCTCCAACGTATCTATAATTTTTGATTGCTCCATGCTATATTATCTACTGTTTTGGACTATATATTGGGCTTTATTTTCCACTTTTATATTATTTTTGGGACTAACCTATTAACCGAAGGCCCAGCCCAGAATTGCTGTTTTTTTTTTGCCTATTTCAGTGTTTCGAAGAAACAGAATATCAGACGGAGTCCAAACGGAATAAAATCTTCGGGAACGTGATTTTCTCACCGAACGTGATCCAGGAGACTTGGACCCTGCTCCAAGGAACAAAAGAGGCGGTCACGAGGGTGGGGGCGCGCCCCCCTGCCTCGTGGGCCCCTCGTTGCTCCTCCGGCATACTTCTTCCTCCTATATATACACACGTACCCCCAAACGATCAGAACAGGAGCCAAAAACCTAATTCCACCGCCGCAACTTTCTGTATCCACGAGATCCCATCTTGGGGCCTGTTCCGGAGCTCCACCGGAAGAGGGTCGTCATCACGGAGGGCTTCTACATCATCCTAGCCTCTCCGATGAAGTGTGAGTAGTTTACCTCAGACCTTCGGGTCCATAGTTAGTAGCTAGATGGCTCCTTCTCTCTTTTTGGATCTTAATACAATGTTCTCCCCCTCTCTTGTGGAGATCTATTCGATGTAATCTTCCTCTTTTGCGGTGTGTTTGTTGAGACCGATGAATTGTGGGTTTATGATCAAGTCTATCTATGAACAATATTTGAATCTTCTCTGAATTCTTTTATGTATGATTGGTTATCTTTGCAAGTCTCTTCGAATTATCCGTTTGGTTTGGCCAACTAGATTGGTAGTTCTTGCCATGGGAGAAGTGCTTAGCTTTGGGTTCGATCTTGCGGTGTTCTTTCCCAGTGACAGAAGGGGCAGCAAGACACGTATTGTATCGTTGCCATCGAGGATAACAAGATGGGGTTTATTTCATATTGCATGAATTTATCTCTCTACATCATGTCATCTTGCTTAAAGTGTTACTCTGTTTTTAACTTAATACTCTAGATGCATGCTGGATTGCGGTCGATGAGTGGAGTAATAGTAGTAGATGCAGAATCCTTTCGGTCTACTTGTCACGGACGTGATGCTATATACATGATCATGCCTAGATATTCTCATAACTATGCTCAATTCCATCAATTGCTCAATAGTAATTTGTTCACCCACCGTAGAAAACTTATGCTCTCGAGAGAAGCCACTAGTGAAACCTATGGCCCCCGGGTCTATTCTCATCATATCAATCTCCATCACTTTTATATTGTTTTGCTATTACTTTGCTTTTACTTTTTACTTTGCATCTTTATATCAAAAATACCAAAAATATTCTATCTATCAGATCTCACTCTCGTAAGTGATCGTGAAGGGCTTGACAACCCCTAATCGCGTTTGTTGCGGGTAGCTATCGCTTTGTGCAGGTACGAGGGACTTGAGCGTGGGCTCCTACTGGATTGATACCTTGGTTCTCAAAAACTGAGGGAAATACTTACGCTACTCTGCTGCATCATCCCTTCCTCTTCAGGGAAAACCAACGCAAGCTCAAGACGTAGCAATTTCCCCCTCCGGGAGGGAAGATTCCCCGGCAGAACAGCTCCACTAGAACCCTAGATTTGTTCTGCCAAAGTTCCGCCTCGTGGCGGTAGAGCTTCGTCCGAGAAGATGGCTTGTTATTTTTTTCCCATCGAAAGACTTCATATAGCAGAAGATGGTCTCCGGAGGGCCACCAGGGGGCCCACGAGGTAGGGGGGCGCGCCCAGGGGGTAGGGCGCGCCCCCACCCTCGTGGGCAGGGTGTGGCCCCCTGGTGAAGTTCTTGCTCTCAGTATTTTTTATATATTTGGAAAACGTCTTCCGTGGAGTTTCAGGACTTTTGGAGCTGTGTAGAATAGGTCTCTAATATTTGCTCCTTTTCCTGCCAAGAATCTCAGCTGCCGGCATTCTCCCTCTTTATGTAAACCTTGTGAAATAAGAGAGAATAGGCATAAGTATTGTGACATAATGTGTAATAACAGCCCATAACGCAATAAATATCGATATAAAAGCATGATGCAAAATGGACGTATTGATGTCTACTACACAACCTTCTTCTTGTAGACGTTGTTGGGCCTCCAAGTGCAGAGGTTTGTAGGACAGTAGCAAATTCCCTCAAGTGGATGTCCTAAGGTTTATCAATCCGTAGGAGGCGTAGGATGAAGATGGTCTCTCTCAAGCAACCCTGCAACCAAATAACAAAGAGTCTCTTGTGTTCCCAACACACCCAATACAATGGTAAATTGTATAGGTGCACTAGTTCGGCGAAGAGATGGTGAAACAAGTGGTATATGGATAGTAGATAAAGGTATTTGTAATCTGAAATTATAAAAACAACAAGGTAACGAATGATAAAAGTGAGCGTAAACGGTATTGCAATGTGTTGAAACAAGGCCTAGGGTTCATACTTTCGCTAGTGTAAGTTCCCTCAACAATACTAACATAATTGGATCACATAACTATCCCTCAACATGCAACAAAGAGTCACTCTAGAGTCACTAATAGCGGAGAACAAACGAAGAGATTATGGTAGGGTATGAAACCACCTCAAAGTTATTCTTTCCAATCAACCCGTTGGGCTATTCCTATAAGTTTCACAAACAGCCCTAGAGTTCGTACTAGAATAACACCTTAAGACACAAATCAACCAAAACCCTAATATCACCTAGATACTCCAATGTCACCTCAAGTATCCGTGGGTATGATTATACGATATGCATCACACAATCTTAGATTCATCTATTCAACTAACACAAAGGACCTCAAAGAGTGCCCCAAAGTTTCTACCGGAGAATCACGACGAAAACGTGTGCCAACCCCTATGCATAGGTTCCCAATGTCACGAAACCCGCAAGTTGATCACCTTAACATACATCAAGTGGCACGTGGTATCCCATTGTCACCACAGATATCCACGGCAAGACATACATCAAGTGTTCTCAAGTCTTTAAAGACTCAATACGATAAGATTACTTCAAAGGGGAAACTCAATTCATTACAAGAGAGAAGAGGGGGAGGAGAAACATAAGATCCAACTATAATAGCAAAGCTCGCGATACATCAAGATCGTGCCAAATCAAGAACATGAGAGAGAGAGATCAAACACATAGCTACTGGTACATACCCTCAGCCCCGAGGGAGAACTACTCCCTCCTCGTCATGGACAGCACCGGGATGATGAAGATGGCCACCGGTGAGGGTTCCCCCCTCCGACAGGGTGCCGGAATAGGGTCCCGATTGGTTTTTGGTGGCTACGGAGGCTTCTGGCGGCGGAACTCCCGATCTATGTTGCATTTTGGAAGTTTTAGGGTATATGGAGTTATATAGGCAGAAGAAGCACGTCAGGGGAGCCACGGGGGCCCCACGAGGCAGGGGGCGCACCCTAGGGGGGGCGCCCCCACCCTCGTGGGCAGCTCCCATATCTTCTGACGTGGGGTCCAAGTCCATCAGGTGTGTTTCCTTCCAAAAATAACTTCTCCAGTTGATTTTGTTCCGTTTCGACTCAGTCTGATATTCCTTTTCTTCAAAACACTGAAATAGGCATAAAACAGCAAATCTGGGTTGGGCCTCCAGTTAATAGGTTAGTCCCAAAAGTAATATAAAAGTGGAAAATAAAGCCCAGTATTGCCCAAAACAGTAGATAATATAGCATGGAGCAATCAAAAATTATAGATACGTTGGAGACGTATCAAGCATCCCCAAGCTTAATTCCTGCTCGTCCTCGAGAAGGTAAATGATAAAAAAGATAATTTTTGATGTGGAATGCTAGTTGGCATAATTTCAATGTAACTCTTCTTAATTGTGGCATGAATATTCAGATCCATAAGATTCAAGAAAAAAGTTCATATTGACATAAAAATAATAATACTTCAAGCATACTAACTAAGCAATCATGTCTTCTCAAAATAACATGGCCAAAGAACGTTATCCCTACAAAATCATATAGTCTGGCTATGCTCCATCTTCACCACACAAAATATTTAAATCATGCACAACCCTGATGACAAGCCAAGCAATTGTTTCATACTTTTGATGTTCTCAAACTTTTTCAATCTTCACGCAATACATGAGCGTGAGCCATGGATATAGCACTATAGGTGGAATAGAATGGTGGTTGTGGAGAAGACAAAATGGGAGAAGATAGTCTCACATCAACTAGGTGTATCAACGGGCTATGGAGATGCCCATCAATAGATATCAATGTGAGTGAGTAGGGATTGCCATGCAACGGATGCACTAGAGCTATACGTATATGAAAGCTCAACAAAAGAAACTAGTGGGTGTGCATCCAACTCGCTTGCTCACGAAGACCTAGGGCATTTTGAGGAAGCCCATCATTGGAATATACAAGCCAAGTTCTCTAATGAAAGATTCCCACTAGTATATGAAAGTGACAACATAGGAGACTCTCTATCATGAAGATCATGGTGCTACTTTGAAGCACAAGTGTGGTAAAAGGATAGTAGCATTGCCCCCCCTTTTTTGGCCTTTATTTTTTTGGCCTTTTTTTATTTGGCCTTTCTTTTTTTATTTGGCCCTTTTTTTATTGGGACAATGCTCTATTGAATGATGATCATCACACTTCTATTTATTTACAACTTGATGATACAACTCGATACTAGAACAAAGATGACTCTATATGAATGCCTCCGGCGGTGTACCGGGATGTGAAATGACTCATGAGTGACATGTATGAAAGAATTATGAATGGTGGCTTTGCCACAAATACAATGTCAACTACATGATCATGCTAAGCAATATGACAATGATGAAGCGTGTCATAATAAACGGAACGGTGGAAAGTTGCATGGCAATATATCTCGGAATGGCTATGGAAATGGCATAATAGGTAGGTATGGTGGCTGTTTTGAGGAAGGTATATGGTGGGTTTATGGTACCGGCCAAAATTGCGCGGTACTAGAGAGGCTAGCAATGGTGGAAGGGTGAGAGTGCGTATAATCCATGGACTCAACATTAGTCATAAAAGAACTCACATACTTATTGCAAAAATCCATTAGTCATCGAAACAAAGTACTACGCGCATGCTCCTAGGGGGATAGATTGGTAGGAAAAGACCATCGCTCATCCCCGACCGCCACTCATAAGGAAGGCAATCAATAAATAAATCATGCTCCGACTTCGTCACATAACGGTTCACCATACGTGCATGCTACGGGAATCACAAAATTCAACACAAGTATTTCTCAAATTCACAACTAGTCAACTAGCATGACTCTAATATTACCATCCTCATATCTCAAAACAATCATCAAGTATCAAACTTCTCTTAGTATTCAACACACTCATAAGAGAATTTTATTATTAATCTTGTATACCTAGCATATTAGGATTTTAATAAAATTACCATGCTATTTAAGACTCTCAAAATAATATAAGTGAATCATGAGAGTTCATCTATTTCTTCAAAATAAAACTACCACCGTGCTCTAAACGATATAAGTGAAGCACTAGAGCAAATAACAAACTACTCAGAAAGATATAAGTGAAGATCAATGAGTAGTAGAATAATTATGCAACTATGTGAAGAATCTCTAACATTTAATCATTTCAGATCTTGGTATTCTATTCAAACAGAAAGCAAAGCAAAATAAAATTACATTCTAAGAATGGAAACATCATGTGAAGAAGCAAAAACTTAGGATCAATCGATACTAACCGATAATTGTTGAAGAAGAAAGGTGGGATGCCAACCAGGGAATCCCAAGCTTAGACGCTTGAGAATTCTTGAAATATTATCTTGGGGTGCCTTGGGCATCCCCAAGCTTGAGATTTTGTGTCTCCTTAATTCCTCTCATATCACGGTCTCCCTAAATCTCAAAAGCTTCATCCACACAAAACTCAACAAGGACTCGTGAGATAAGTTAGTATAAACCATTGCAAAAACCTTATCATACTATAATGTAGCAAATCACTAAAATTATTATTCAACATTGCATACTAAATGCCTCTGCACATTTAATAGTCCTATCCTCAAATAGAATCATTAAAGAAGCAAGCATATGCAAACAATGCAAACATAACAGCAATCTTCCTAAACAGAATAGTCCGTAAAGAATGATGCAACATCCATACTTCCCTAGCTCCAAAAATTATGAAAGAAAATTACAACTGTAGTAAATTTATCAGAGCTTAATATGCAAAAGGTTTCAACATTTTATCACATTCTGACTTTTCCAGGGAATTATTGCAACAGCGGTAAACATTATGTTTTCAAACAGCAACATGTGGACTTCTAAAATAGGCATAGTAAAGGCTATCAATGCCACTTTTATTGAAATAAAAGATGCAAAACATTGTTCTAAATAACAGCAAGAAAATCCTAACAAAATAAATTGACGCTCCAAGCAAAACACATATCATGTGGTGAATAAAAATATAGCTCCAAGTAAAGTCACCGATGAACGAAGACGAAAGAGGGGATGCCTTCCGGGGCATCCCCAAGCTTAGGCTCTTGGCTATACTTGAATATTACCTTGGGGTGCCTTGGGCATCCCCAAGCTTAGGCTCTTGCCACTCCTTATTCCATAGTCCATCGAATCTTTACCCAAAACTTGAAAACTTCACAACACAAAACTCAAAATAGAAAACTCGTGAGCTCCGTTAGCGAAAGAAAACAAAAGACCACTTCAAGGTACTATAATGGACTCATTATTTATTTATATGGGTGTTATACCTACTGTATTCCAACTTCTCTATGGTTTATAAACTAATTTACTAGCCATAGATTCATCAAAATAAGCAAACAACACACGCAAAACAGAATCTGTCAAAAACAGAACAGTCTGTAGTAATCTGGATCAAACGTATACTTCTGGAACTCATAAAATTCTAAAATAAATTGCTGGACCTGAGGAATTTATCTATTAATCATATGAAAAAATAATTAACTAAATATCACTCTCCAAATAAAAATGGCAGCAATTTTCGTGAGCACTAAAGTTTCTGTTTTTGACAGCATGATCAACAAGACGTTCCCCAAGTCTTCGCAAAGGTTCTACTTGGCACAAACACTAATTAAACACATAAAACCACATCTAAACAGAGTCTAGATGAATTATTTATTACTAAACAGTAACAAAAAGCAAGGAACTAAAATAAAATTGGGTTGCCTCCCAACAAGCGCTATCGTTTAATGCCCCTAGCTAGGCATGATGATTTCAACGATGCTCACATAAAAGATAAGAATTGAAACATAAAGAGGGAATCATGAAGAATATGACTAGCACATTTAAGTCTAACATGCTTCCTATGCATAGGGATTTTGTGAACAAACAACTTGTGGGAACAAGAATCAACTTGCATAGGAAAGCAAAACAAGCACAAGTTCAAGATTTTCAACACATAGAGAGGAAAGTTGATATTATTGCAATTCCTACAAGCATAAGTTCCTCCCTCGTAATAATTTTCAGTAGCATCATGAATGAATTCAACAATATAACCAGCACCTAAAGCATTCTTTTCATGATCTACAAGCATAGAAAATTTACTACTCTCCACACAAGCAAAATTCTTCTCATGAATAATAGTGGGAGCAAACTCAACAAAATAATTATCATGTGAGGCATAATCCAATTGAAAACTAAAATCATGATGACAATTTTCATGGTTATCATTATTATTTAAAGCATACGTGTCATCACAATAATCATCATAGATAGGAGGCATGCTTTCATCATAATAAATTTGCTCATCAAAACTTGGGGGACAAAAAATATCATCTTCATCAAACATAGCTTCCCCAAGCTTGTGGCTTTGCATATCATTAGCATCATGGATATTCAAGGAATTCATACTAACAACTTGCAATCATTCTCATCATTCAAATATTTAGTGCCAAACATTTTATAGATTTCTTCTTGTAGCACTTGAGCACAATTATCCTTTCCATCATACTCACGAAAGATATTAAAAAGGTGAAGCGTATGAGACAAACTCAATTCCATTTTTTTATAGTTTTCTTTTATAGACAAAACTAGTGATAAAACAAGAAATTAAAAGACTCGATTGCAAGATATAAAGATATACCTTCAAGCGCTAACCTCCCCGGCAACGGCGCCAGAAAAGAGCTTGATGTCTACTACACAACCTTCTTCTTGTAGACATTGTTGGGCCTCCAAGTGCAGAGGTTTGTAGGACAGTAGCAAATTTCCCTCAAGTGGATGACCTAAGGTTTATCAATCTGTAGGAGGCATAGGATGAAGATGGTCTCTCTCAAGCAACCCTGCAACCAAATAACAAAGAGTCTCTTGTGTTCCCAACACACCCAATACAATGGTAAATTTATAGGTGCACTAGTTCGGCGAACAGATGGTGAAACAAGTGGTATATGGATAGTAGATAAAGGTATTTGTAATCTGAAATTATAAAAACAGCAAGGTAACGAATGATAAAAGTGAGCGTAAACGGTATTGCAATGTGTTGAAACAAGGCCTAGGGTTCATACTTTCGCTAGTGTAAGTTCCCTCAACAATACTAACATAATTGGATCACATAACTATCCCTCAACATGCAACAAAGAGTCACTCCAAAGTCACTAATAGCGGAGAACAAATGAAGAGATTATGGTAGGGTAGGAAACCACCTCAAAGTTATTCTTTCCAATCAATCCGTTGGGCTATTCCTATAAGTGTCACAAACAGCCCTAGAGTTCGTACTAGAATAACACCTTAAGACACAAATCAACCAAAACCCTAATGTCACCTAGATACTCCAATGTCACCTCAAGTATCCGTGGGTGTGATTATATGATATGCATCACACAATCTCAGATTCATCTATTCAACCAACACAAAGGACCTCAAAGAGTGCCCCAAAGTTTCTACCGGAGAATCACGACGAAAACGTGTGCCAACCCCTATGCATAGGTTCCCAATGTCACGAAACCCGCAAGTTGATCACCTTAACATACATCAAGTGGCACGTGGTATCCCATTGTCACCACAGATATCCACGGCAAGACATACATCAAGTGTTCTCAAGTCTTTAAATACTCAATACGATAAGATTACTTCAAAGGCGAAACTCAATTCATTACAAGAGAGAAGAGGGGGAGGAGAAACATAAGATCCAACTATAATAGCAAAGCTTGCGATACATCAAGATCGTGCCAAATCAAGAACACGAGAAAGAGAGATCAAACACATAGCTACTGGTACATACCCTCAGCCCCGAGGGAGAACTACTCCCTCCTCGTCATGGACAGCACCGGGATCATGAAGATGGCCACCGGTGAGGGTTCCCCCCTCCGGCAGGGTGCCGGAACAGGGTCCCGATTGGTTTTTGGTGGCCACGGAGCCTTCTGGCGGCGGAGCTCCCGATCTATGTTGCGTTCTGGAAGTTTTAGGGTATATGGAGTTATATAGGCAGAAGAAGCACGTCAGGGGAGCCACGGGGGCCCCATGAGGCAGGGGGCGCGCCCTAGGAGGGCCCCACCCTCGTGGGCAGCTCCCGTATCTTCTGACGTGGGGTCCAAGTCCATCAGGTGTGTTTCCTTCCAAAAATAACTTCTCCAGTTGATTTCATTCCGTTTCGACTCCGTCTGATATTCCTTTTCTTCAAAACACTGAAATAGGCATAAAACAACAAATCTGGGCTGGGCCTCCGGTTAATAGGTTAGTCCCAAAAGTAATATAAAAGTGGAAAATAAAGCCCAGTATCGCCCAAAATAGTAGATAATATAGCATGGAGCAATCAAAAAATTATAGATACGTTGGGGACGTATCACATATCAACTCCCCCAAGCTTAGACCTCGCTTGTCCTCAAGCGAAAAGCCGAAATCGAAAAATATGTCCTCATGTTTAGAGATAGAGGTGTAGATAAAAATAAAATACGGACATGAGGGCATCATGATCATTCTTAGAACAACAACTTATATAATTCTTGTCATATGATTTCTTATGCTAGAGTAATAATTGAATCACATTCTTAAGTATGAATAGTAAACTTCATTGAAAACTAACAAACTATGATCTCAGTCATTGGAGCAATTGCAATTTATCATAACATAGGAAAGAGTCAATGTATAAGAGCTTTTCAGCAAGTCCACATACTCAACTATCATATAGTCTTTCACAATTGCTGACACTCACGCAATACTTATGGGTATGGAGTTTTAATCGGACACAGAGAAAGATAGGGGCTTATAATTTTGCCTCCCAACGTTTTACCTCAAGGGTAATGTCAACAATAATAGTTCATGAAAACTCACATCCAATTAGCCATATATACCAGGATCTTTCCAACATACTGTGCTTGCCAAAGGATAAAATGTAAAAAAGGAAGGGTGAAGATCACAATGACTCTTATGCAAGGTAGGAGATAAAAGTAAAAGATAGGCCCTTCGTAGAGGGAAGCAGAGGTTGTCATGCGCTTTTATGGTTGGATGCACAAAATCTTAATGTGAAAGAACGTCACTTTATATTGCCACTTGTGATATGGACCTTTATTATGCCGTCTATCACTTTTGTTTCTTCCATATCACACGATCGTATAAAGCTTATTTTCTCCCACAATAGTAAGTCATACATATTTAGAGAGCAATTTTTATTGCTTGCACCGATGACAACTTACTTGGAGGATCTTACTCAATCCATAGGTAAGTATGGTGGACTCTGATGGCAAAACTGGTTTAAGGGTATTTGGAAGCACAAGTAGTATCTCTACTTGGTGCGATGAATTTGGCTAGCACGAGGGGGAAAGGCAAGCTCAACCATGTTGGATGATCCATGACAATATAATTTATCTCATATGTAAGAAAACATAACCCATTACGTTGTCTTCCTTGTCCAACGTCAACTCTTTTAGCATGTCATATTTTAATGAGTGCTCACAATCATAAAATATGTCCAAGATAGTATATCTATATGTGAAGACCTCTCTTTCTTTATTACTTCCTATTAATTGCAACGATGACCAAAAATATGTTTGTCAACCCTCAACAACTTTTATTCATCAAACTTTTCTATGTGAGCTCATTACTCTCCATAAGACTCACATGATCTCTTTGTTTCTTTTTATTTCTTTCTCTTTTCTTTCATTTCTTTAGGATCATGGCAAAATAATCAAGCCCTTGACTCAACTCTAATCTTTATTATATAGCTCATGGACTCGATTACATAGAAGGATTATAAAGCAAAACTCACAACTAGATCATACTAAGAACTTTTATTCTACTGGATCAAGATATTACCAAAAGGATCGAACTAAGAAAAACAGTAAAGATAAAAGTGATGGTGATACGATACCAGGGCACTCCCCCAAGCTTGGCAGTTGCCAAGTGGAGTGCCCATACCCAGGTGATTATGTCTCCTTTGTTGGTGAAGAAGGTGGAGTTGTTGATGATGGACAGTCGCACATCGAGCGTAGGAGGTCTTCTAACTTGCGGATAATGCCCTTGAGTGCAATGATATGCTCCTTCAACAAAATATTTTCACGTGTGAGATACTTATTTTGTATACGAGCTAACTCAATCATCTTGCAAGCTTCGATTTCTGTTGGGGTAAGAAGATTGTGATCCAGTTGAAGGGTGTCTTCTGTTGCCGGAACTTGGTCCTCCATGGCCTTCTTGATCCCTTCATCCTTGCTGATCTACATAGGTTCTTCTCTCTTCAGCTCTATCTTCATTAGCCAAGCATCGTTGCCCTCATGGTTGGAGGAGGAGGGAGATGACATAGTGCCTGGCCTTGACAACCCTGACAGAAAACAGATCGAAACAAGGACAGGACATTTTTGCGTGATACGGGAGTCAAAACCCCCGGGAGATTATATAATGAATTTTTACCGACCAAAATACGTGTCGTGTACGAAAACGGAATCCGGAGAGCACACGAGGTGCCCACGAGGTAGGGGGGCGCGCCCAGTAGGGTAGGGCGTGCCCTCCACCCTCGTGGAGGCCTCGTGTCCTTCCCGGACTGCTTCTTATTTTTCCATTTTTCTAAATATTCCAAAACGGAGAAATATTGCCTTAAAAACTGTTTTGGAGTCGGTTTACTTACCGTACCACATACCTATTCCTTTTCGGAGTCTGAAACGTTCCGGAAAGTGTCCCTTATGTATTCCTCCGGGGTTACGGTTTCAATAACATTGGTTTCCACATTTATGGGATTACCTGAGATATAATGTTTGATTCTTTGACCGTTCACCACCTTCGGATTTGTGCCTTTGAAGTTGTTGATTTTTATGGCACCGGAATGATAGACCTCCTCGATAACGTAAGGACCTTCCCATTTAGAGAGAAGTTTTCCTGCAAAAAATCTTAAACGAGAGTTGTATAGTAATACATAATCACCTACATTAAACTCACGCTTTTGTATTCTTTTGTCATGCCATCTTTTAAATTTTTCTTTAAACAACTTGGCATTTTCGTGGGCTTGGGTTCTCCATTCATCAAGTGAGCTAATATCAAATAACCTCTTCTCACCAGCAAGTTTAAAATCATAATTGAGTTCTTTAATAGCCCAATAAGCCTTGTGTTCTAGTTCGAGAGGTAAGTGACATGCTTTTCCATAGACCATTTTATACGGAGACATACCCATAGGATTTTTATATGCAGTTCTATAGGCCCATAATGCATCATCAAGTTTCTTGGACCAATTCTTTCTGGACCCATTGACAGTCTTTTGCAAAATTAATTTGAGTTCTCTATTACTCAATTCTACTTGACCACTAGACTGAGGGTGATAAGGGGATGCAATTCTATGATTAACATCATATTTAGCAAGCATTTTACGGAAAGCACCATGAATAAAATGTGAACCACCATCAGTCATTAAATATCTAGGGACTCCAAATCTTGGAAAAATAACTTCTTTAAGCATTTTAATAGAAGTGTTATGATCAGCACTACTAGTTGGAATAGCTTCTACCCACTTAGCAACATAATCAACAGCAACTAAAATATGTGTATATCCATTAGAGGAAGGAAAGGGTCCCATATAGTCAAAGCCCCAAACATCAAATGGTTCAATAACAAGTGAATAATTCATAGGCATTTCTTAACGTCTACTAATATTACCAATTCTTTGACATTCATCACAAGATAAGACAAACTTACGGGCATCCTTGAAGAGAGTGGGCCAATAAAAACCAGATTGCAATACCTTATGTGCAGTTCTATCTCCAGCATGGTGTCCTCCATAAGCTTCGGAGTGACACTTGCGTAGGATCTGTTCCTATTCATGCTCAGGTACACAACGTCTAATAACACCATCTACTCCTTCTTTATAAAGATGTGGGTCATCCCAAAAGTAATGCCTCAAATCATAGAAGAACTTTTTCTTTTGCTGGTATGTGAAACTAGGTGGTATAAACTTAGCAACAATGTAATTAGCATAATCAGCATACCATGGAGCAGTATGAGAATCATTTATGACATTTAATTGCTCATCAGGAAAGCTATCATCAATAGGAAGTGGGTCATCAAGCACATTTTCTAACCTAGACAAGTTGTCTGCAACGGGGTTCTCAGCTCCCTTTCTATCAACAATATGCAAATCAAATTCTTGTAGCAAGAGAACCCATCCAATAAGTCTAGGTTTGGCATATTTCTTTTCCATAAGATATTTAATAGCAGCATGATTAGTGTGAATAGTTAATTTAGAATCAACAATATAAGGTCTGAACTTATCACAAGCAAATACAACTGCTAAGAATTCTTTTTTAGTAGTAGCATAATTTCTTTGTGCATTGTCTAGGGTTTTACTAGCATATTGAATAACATTTAATTTCTTATCAACTCTTTGTCCTAGAACATCATTACAGCATAATCACTTGCATCACACATAATTTCAAACGGTACATTCCAATCAGGTGGCTGAACAATGGGTGCAGAGATCAATGCTTTCTTAAGTATTTCAAATGCTTCTACACAATCATCATAAAAAACAAATGGTATATCTTTTTGTAATAAATTAGTTAGAGGCCGAGAGATTTTTGAGAAGTCCTTAATAAACCTCCTATAAATCTGGCATGGCCAAGGAAACTTCTTATACCTTTGATGTCCTTGGGACATGGCATCTTCTCAATAGCATCAACTTTGGCTTTATCAACTTCAATACCTCTTTCAGAAACTTTATGCCCCAAGACAATACCTTCATTAACCATAAAGTGGCACTTTTCCCAATTCAAGACAAGATTAGTTTCTTCACATCTCTGCAAAACTCGATCAAGGTTGCTCAAGCAATCATCAAAAGAAGATCCATAGACGGAAAATTCGTCCATGAAAACCTCACAAATCTTTTCACAAAAGTCGGAGAATATAGCCATCATGCATCTTTGAAAGGTAGCAGGTGCATTACATAAACCAAAAGGCATATGTCTATAAGCAAAAGTACCAAAAGGGCATGTAAAAGTAGTCTTTGATTGATCTTTGGCTGACACAGGTATTTGAGAGAAACCTGAATAACCATCTAGAAGCAAAAATGTGTATGTTTGTGTAATATTTCTAGCATTTGATTGATAAAAGTTAAGGGGTAATGATCCTTTTTAGTAGCCTTATTTAATTTGCGGAAATCAATTACCATCCTATAACCTGTCATAATTCTTTGAGGGATCAATTCATCTTTATCATTAGGAATAACAGTAATTCCTCCCTTCTTAGGGACACAATGGACAGGGCTTACGCACTGACTGTCAGCAACGGGATAGATTATACCTGCCTCAAGGAGCTTTAGTATTTCCTTTCTTACCACTTCTTTCATTTTAGGATTCTGCCGGTGTTGATGATCACGAACTGGTTTAGCATCTTCTTCCAAATTAATTTTATGTTGACATAGAGTGGGACTAATGCCCTTAAGATCATCAAGAGTATACCCAATAGCAGCACGGTGGTTCTTCAGAGTTTTCAATAATCTCTCTTCCTCATGCTCTGAAAGTTAGCACTAATAATAACAGGATATATCTTTTTCTCATCAAGATAAGCATATTTAAGAGTATCAGGTAACAGTTTAAGCTCAAACACGGGATCACCCTTGGGTGGAGGAGGATCCCCTAGGATTTCAACAGGAAAATTGTTTTTCAGAATAGGTTCCTGTTTAAAGAATACTTCATATAATTCCCTTCTTTCATTCATAAACATGTCATTTTCATGATCTAGCAAGTATTGTTCTAAAGGATCACTAGGAGGTACGACAATAGAAGAAAGACCAATAATTTCATCCTTACTAGGTAATTGTTCTTCACGGTGTTGTCTACTAAATTTAGAGAAATTAAATTCATGAGTCATATCATCTAAACCGATAGTAACAACATCCCTTTTGCCATCTATGGTAGGATTAACAGTGTTCGGGAAGGGTCTACCAAATATAATGGGACAAAAGCTATCTTGTGGGGAACCAAGAACAAGAAAATCAGAAGGATATTTAGTTTCCCACACAAGACTTCAACATATCTAACAATTCCCATTGGTGAAATAGTATCTCTATTGGCAGATTTAATTGTGACATCAATATCTTCTATCTCAGCAAGTGCAATATCATGCATAATTTCTTTGTATAAGGAATGAGGTATTGCGCTAGCACTAGCACCCATATCACATAGGCCATGATAACAATAATCTCCTATTTTAACAAAATAACAGGCATGCCTACCACAGGTCTAGGTTTATCTTTAGCACAGGGTTTAGCAATTCTAGCAGTTTCATCACAGAAATAAATAACATGCCCATCAATATTATCAGACAATAGATCTTTAACAATAGCAATATTAGGTTCAACTTTAACTTTCTCAGGAGGTGTATATATTTTAATATTGCTTTTATGAAGTATAGTTGAAGCTTTAGCATGATCCTTTATCCTAATAGGGAAAGGTGGTTTCTCAACATAAGCAGTAGGAACAATAGGATCATTATAAGTGACAATCTTTTCTTCAACTTTAATAGGTGCAGCTACTTTTACTTCTATGGGAGGATGATATTTAAACCACTTCTCCTTGGGGAGATCAACATAAGTAGCAAAAGATTCATAGAAAGAAGCTACTATCTCATAGTCAAGTCCATATTTAGTGCTAAATTTACGAAAAGTATCGGTATCCATAAAAGATTTGACACAATCAAAACTAGGTGTCATAACTGACTCCTTACCTTTGTCGAGGTCCCAATCTTCATAGTTTCGTTTAATTCTTTCCAATAAATCTCATTTGAATTTAATAGTCTTCATCATAAAAGAGCCAGCACAAGAAGTATCAAGCATGGTGCGATTGTTATCAGAAAGCCGAGCATAAAATTTTTGAATAATCATTTCTCTTGAGAGCTCATGATTGGGGCATGAATATAACATTGATTTAAGCCTCTCCCAAGCTTGAGCGATGCTTTCTCCTTTACGAGGCCAAAAATTATATATGTAATTGCGATCACGATGTACAAGATGCATAGGATAAAACTTCTGATGAAATTCCAATTTCAATCGTTTGTAATTCCAAGACCCCATATCATCACATAGCCTATACCATGTTGATGCATCTCCCTTCAAAGATAAAGGGAAGACCTTCTTCTTAACAACATCTACAAGCTTAAATAATCCACAAACTTCATCCACATATATTAGATGCTCATCAGGATGGTTTGTTCCATCTCCTAAAAAGGATTAGCTAGCAGTTTTTCTATCATACCCGAAGGAATTTCAAAGCAGACATTTTCATTTTCATTTTCAGTAGGTTGAGTATGTTGAGGAGAAACTGTTTGCTCTACTGGTCGGGGTGAAGATGCCCCAAACAAGCCCCTCAAAGGATTACTTTCCATCGTAACAAGTGACAGTAAAATTCAGCACACTATATAAATTTTTCCTTACCAAAGGCGCTTCACTCCCCGGCAACGGCGCCAGAAAAGAGTCTTGATGACCCACAAGTATAGGGGATCTATAGTAGTCCTTTCGATAAGTAAGAGCATCGAACCCAACGAGGAGCAGAAGGAAATGATAAGCGGTTTCCAGCAAGGTATTCTCTGCAAGTACTGAAATAAGTGGTAACAAATAGTTTTGTGATAGGATGATTTGTAACGAGCAACAAGTAACAAAGGTAAATAAAGTGGAGCAAGGTGGCCCAATCCTTTTTGTAGCAAAGGACAAGCCTGGACAAACTCTTATATAGAGAAAAGCGCTCCCGAGGACACATGGGAATATCGTCAAGCTAGTTTTCATCATGCTCATATGATTCACGTTTGGTACTTTGATAATTTGGTATGTGGGTGGACCGGTGCTTGGGTACTGCCCTTACTTGGACAAGCATCCCACTTATGATTAACCTCTATTGCAAGCATCCGCAACTACAACAAAAGTATTAAGGTAAACCTAACCATAGCATGAAACATATGGATCCAAATTAGCCCCTTACGAAGCAACGCATAAACTAGGGTTTAAGCTTCTGTCACTCTAGCAACCCATCATCTACTTATTACTTCCCAATGCCTTCCTCTAGGCCCAAATAATGGTGAAGTGTCATGTAGTCGATGTTCACATAACACCACTAGAGGAGAGACTGAAGGAAATATGCCCTAGAGGCAATAATAATGTTATTATTTTATTTCCTTATATCATGATAAATGTTTATTATTCGTGCTAGAATTGTATTATCCGGAAACATAATACTTGTGTGAATACATAGACAAACCAAACGTCACTAGTATGCCTCTACTTGACTAGCTCGTTAATCGAAGATGGTTATGTTTCCTAACCATAGACATGTGTTGTCATTTGATTAATGGGATCACATCATTAGGAGAATGATGTGATTGACATGACCCATTCCATTAGCTTAGCACCCGATCGTTTAGTATGTTGCTATTGCTTTCTTCATGACTTATACATGTTCCTATGACTATGAGATTATGCAACTCCCGTTTGCCGGAGGAACACTTTGTGTGCTACCAAACGTCACAACGTAACTGGGTGATTATAAAGGAGCTCTACAGGTGTCTCCAAAGGTACATGTTGGGTTGGCGTATTTCGAGATTAGGATTTGTCACTCCGATTGTCGGAGAGGTATCTCTGGGCCCTCTCGGTAATGCACATCACATAAGCCTTGCAAGCATTACAACTAATGAGTTAGTTGCAAGATGATGTATTACGAAACGAGTAAAGAGACTTGCCGGTAACGAGATTGAACTAGGTATTGAGATACCGACGATCGAATCTCGGGCAAGTAACATACCGATGACAAAGGGAACAACGTATGTTGTTATGCGGTCTGACCGATAAAGATCTTCGTAGAATATGTAGGAGCCAATATGAGCATCCAGGTTCCGCTATTGGTTATTGACCGGAGACGTGTCTCGGTCATGTCTACATTGTTCTCGAACCCGTAGGGTCCGCACGCTTAAGGTTTCGATGACAGTTATATTATGAGTTTATGCATTTTGATGTACCGAAGTTTGTTCTGAGTGCCGGATGTGATCACGGACATGATGAGGAGTCTCGAAATGGTCGAGACATAAAGATTGATATATTGGAAGCCTATATTTGGATATCGGAAGTGTTCCGGGTGAAATCGGGATTTTACCGGAGTACCGGGAGGTTACCGGAACCCCCCGGGAGGTATATGGGCCTTAGTGGGCTTTAGTGGAAGAGAGGAGAGGTGGCCAGGGCTGGGCCGCGCGCCCCTCGCCCCCTAGTCCGAATAGGACAAGGAGAGGGGGGCGGCGCCCCCCTTCCTTCTCTCTCTCCTCTTTCTCCCTCCCGAATCCTATTCCAACTAGGAAAGGGGGGGAATCCTACTCCCGGTGGGAGTAGGACTCCTCCTGGCGCGCCCTCCTCCTGGCCGGCCGCACCTCCCCTTGCTCCTTTATATACGGGGGCAGGGGGCACCCCTAGACACACAAGTTGATCCACGTGATCATATTCTTAGCCATGTGCGGTGCCCCCTTCCACCATAATCCTCGATAATATTGTAGCGGTGCTTAGGCGAAGCCCTGCGACGGTAGAACATCAAGATCGTCACCACGCCGTCGTGCTGACGGAACTCTTCCCCGACACTTTGCTAGATCGGAGTCCGGGAATCATCATCGAGCTGAACGTGTGCTAGAACTCGGAGGTGCCGTAGTTTCGGTGCTTGATCGGTCGGGCTGTGAAGACGTACGACTACATCAACCGCGTTGTGCTAACGCTTCCGCTGTCGGTCTACAAGGGTACGTAGATCACACTCTCCCCTCTCGTTGCTATGCATCACCATGATCTTGCGTGTGCGTAGGAATTTTTTTGAAATTACTACGTTCCCCAACAGTGGCATCCGAGCCTAGGTTTTATGTGTTGATGTTATATGCACGAGTAGAACACAAGTGAGTTGTGGGCGATATAAGTCATACTGCTTACCAGCATGTCATACTTTGGTTCGGCGGTATTGTTGGACGAAGCGGCCCGGACCGACATTACGCGTACGCTTACGCGAGACCGGTTCTCCCGACGTGCTTTGCACAAAGGTGGCTAGCGGGTGACAGTTTCTCCAACTTTAGTTGAACCGAGTGTGGCTACGCCCGGTCCTTGCGAAGGTTAAAACAACACCAACTTGACAAACTATCGTTGTGGTTTTGATGCGTAGGTAAGATTGGTTCTTGCTTAAGCCCGTAGCAGCCACGTAAAACTTGCAACAACAAAGTAGAGGACGTCTAACTTGTTTTTGCAGGGCATGTTGTGATGTGATATGGTCAAGACATGATGCTAAATTTTATTGTATGAGATGATCATGTTTTGTAACCGAGTTATCGGCAACTGGCAGGAGCCATATGGTTGTCGCTTTATTGTATGCAATGCAATCGCGCTGTAATGCTTTACTTTATCACTAAGCGGTAGCGATAGTCGTGGAAGCATAAGATTGGCGAGACGACAACGATGCTACGATGGAGATCAAGGTGTCGCGCCGGTGACGATGGTGATCACGACGGTGCTTCGAAGATGGAGATCACAAGCACAAGATGATGATGGCCATATCATATCACTTATATTGATTGCATGTGATGTTTATCTTTTATGCATCTTATCTTGCTTTGATTGACGGTAGCATTATAAGATGATCTCTCACTAATTATCAAGAAGTGTTCTCCCTGAGTATGCACCGTTGCGAAAGTTCTTCGTGCTGAGACACCACGTGATGATCGGGTGTGATAGGCTCTACGTTCAAATACAACGGGTGCAAAACAGTTGCACACGCGGAATACTCAGGTTATACTTGACGAGCCAAGCATATACAGATATGGCCTCGGAACACGGAGACCGAAAGGTCGAGCGTGAATCATATAGTAGATATGATCAACATAGTGATGTTCACCAATGAAACTACTCCATCTCACGTGATGATCGGACATGGTTTAGTTGATTTGGATCACGTAATCACTTAGAGGATTAGAGGGATGTCTATCTAAGTGGGAGTTCTTTAAGTAATATGATTAATTGAACCTAAATTTATCATGAACTTAGTACCTGATAGTATCTTGCTTGTTTATGTTTGATTGTAGATAGATGGCCCGTGCTGTTGTTCCGTTGAATTTTAATGCGTTCCTTGAGAAAGCAAAGTTGAAAGATGATGGTAGCAATTACACGGACTGGGTCCGTAACTTGAGGATTATCCTCATTGCTGCACAGAAGAATTACGTCCTGGAAGCACCGCTGGGTGCCAGGCCTGCTGCTGGAGCAACACCAGATGTTATGAACGTCTGGCAGAGCAAAGCTGATGACTACTCGATAGTTCAGTGTGCCATGCTTTACGGCTTAGAATCGGGACTTCAACGACGTTTTGAACGTCATGGAGCATATGAGATGTTCCAGGAGTTGAAGTTAATATTTCAAGCAAATGCCCGGATTGAGAGATATGAAGTCTCCAATAAGTTCTATAGCTGCAAGATGGAGGAGAACAGTTCTGTCAGTGAGCATATACTCAAAATGTCTGGGTATAATAATCACTTGATTCAATTGGGAGTTAATCTTCCAGATGATTGCGTCATTGACAGAATTCTCCAATCACTGCCACCAAGCTACAAGAGCTTCGTGATGAACTATAATATGCAAGGGATGAATAAGACTATTCCCGAGCTCTTCGCAATGCTGAAAGCTGCGGAGGTAGAAATCAAGAAGGAGCATCAAGTGTTGATGGTCAACAAGACCACTAGTTTCAAGAAAAAGGGCAAAGGGAAGAAGAAGGGGAACTTCAAAAAGAACAGCAAGCAAGTTGCTACTCAAGAGAAGAAACCCAAACCTGGACCTAAGCCTGAAACTGAGTGCTTCTACTGCAAGCAGACTGGTCACTGGAAGCGGAACTGCCCCAAGTATTTGGCGGATAAGAAGGATGGCAAGGTGAACAAAGGTATATGTGATATACATGTTATTGATGTGTACCTTACTAATGCTCGCAGTAGCACCTGGGTATTTGATACTGGTTCTGTTGCTAATATTTGCAACTCGAAACAGGGACTACGGATTAAGCGAAGATTGGCTAAGGACGAGGTGACGATGCGCGTGGGAAATGGTTCCAAAGTCGATGTGATCGCAGTCGGCACGCTACCTCTACATCTACCTTCGGGATTAGTATTAGACCTAAATAATTGTTATTTGGTGCCAGCGTTAAGCATGAACATTATATCTGGATCTTGTTTGATGCGAGACGGTTATTCATTTAAATCAGAGAATAATGGTTGTTCTATTTACATGAGTAATATCTTTTATGGTCATGCACCCTTAAAGAGTGGTCTATTCTTATTAAATCTCGATAGTAGTGACACACATATTCATAGTGTTGAAGCCAAAAGATGCAGAGTTGATAATGATAGTGCAACTTATTTGTGGCACTGCCGTTTGGGTCATATCGGTATAAAGCGCATGAAGAAACTCCATACTGATGGGCTTTTGGAACCACTTGATTATGAATCACTTGGTACTTGCGAACCGTGCCTTATGGGTAAGATGACAAAAACACCGTTCTCCGGTACTATGGAGAGAGCAACAGATTTATTGGAAATCATACATACAGATGTATGTGGTCCGATGAATGTTGAGGCTCGTGGCGGATATCGTTATTTTCTCACCTTCACAGATGACTTAAGCAGATATGGGTATATCTACTTAATGAAACATAAGTCTGAAACGTTTGAAAAGTTCAAAGAATTTCAGAGTGAAGTTGAAAATCATCGTAACAAGAAAATAAAATTCCTACGATCTGATCGTGGAGGAGAATATTTGAGTTACGAGTTTGGTGTACATTTGAAACAATGTGGAATAGTTTCGCAACTCACGCCACCCGGAACACCACAGCGTAATGGTGTGTCCGAACGTCGTAATCGTACTTTACTAGATATGGTGCGATCTATGATGTCTCTTACTGATTTACCGCTATCATTTTGGGGATATGCTCTAGAGACGGCCGCATTCACGTTAAATAGGGCACCATCAAAATCCGTTGAGACGACGCCTTATGAACTGTGGTTTGGCAAGAAACCAAAGTTGTCGTTTCTGAAAGTTTGGGGCTGCGATGCTTATGTGAAAAAACTTCAACCTGATAAGCTCGAACCCAAATCGGAGAAATGTGTCTTCATAGGATATCCAAAGGAAACTATTGGATACACCTTCTATCACAGATCCGAAGGCAAGACTTTTGTTGCTAAATTCGGAAACTTTCTGGAGAAGGAGTTTCTCTCGAAAGAAGTGAGTGGGAGGAAAGTAGAACTTGACGAGGTAACTGTACCTGCTCCCTTATTGGAAAGTAGTACATCACAGAAACCTGTTTCTGTGACACCTACACCAATTAGTGAGGAAGCTAATGATAATGATCATGAAACTTCAGAACAAGATACTACTGAACCTCGTAGATCAACCAGAGTAAGATCCGCGCCAGAGTGGTACGGTAATCCTGTTCTGGAAGTCATGCTACTAGATCATGATGAACCTACGAACTATGAAGAAGCGATGGTGAGCCCAGATTCCGCAAAATGGCTTGAAGCCATGAAATCTGAGATGGGATCCATGTATGAGAACAAAGTATGGACTTTGGTTGACTTGCCCAATG
The DNA here is from genome assembly GCF_018294505.1 of Triticum aestivum. Classification (NCBI taxonomy): domain Eukaryota; kingdom Viridiplantae; phylum Streptophyta; class Magnoliopsida; order Poales; family Poaceae; genus Triticum; species Triticum aestivum. Next base: position 570,085,362 of record NC_057812.1, read on the forward strand.
ATCGGCAAGCAATTGAGAATAAATGGATCTTCAAGAAGAAGACTGACGCTGACGGTAATATTACTGTCTACAAAGCTCGACTTGTCGCAAAAGGTTTTCGGCAAGTTCAAGGGATTGACTACGATGAGACCTTCTCACCCGTAGCGATGCTTAAGTCTGTCCGAATCATGTTAGCAATTGCCGCATTTTATGATTATGAAATTTGGCAAATGGATGTCAAAACTGCATTCCTGAATGGATTTCTGCAAGAAGAGTTGTATATGATGCAGCCGGAAGGTTTTGTCGATCCAAAGGGAGCTAACAAAGTGTGCAAGCTCCAGCGATCCATTTATGGACTGGTGCAAGCCTCTCGGAGTTGGAATAAACGCTTTGATAGTGTGATCAAAGCATTTGGTTTTGTACAGACTTTTGGAGAAGCCTGTATTTACAAGAAAGTGAGTGGGAGCTCTGTAGCATTTCTGATATTATATGTAGATGACATATTGCTAATCGGAAATGATATAGAATTTCTGGATAGCATAAAAGGATACTTGAATAAGAGTTTTTCAATGAAAGACCTCGGTGAAGCTGCTTACATATTGGGCATTAAGATCTATAGAGATAGATCAAGACGCTTAATTGGACTTTCACAAAGCACATACCTTGACAAAGTTTTGAAGAAGTTCAAAATGGATCAAGCAAAGAAAGGATTCTTGCCTGTGTTACAAGGTGTGAAATTGAGTAAGACTCAATCCCCGACCAATGCAGAAGATAGAGAGAAAATGAAAGATGTTCCCTATGCTTCAGCCATAGGCTCTATCATGTATGCAATGCTGTGTACCAGACCTGATGTGTGTCTTGCTATAAGTCTAGCAGGGAGGTACCAAAGTAATCCAGGAGTGGATCACTGGACAGCGGTCAAGAACATCCTGAAATACCTGAAAAGGACTAAGGATATGTTTCTCATATATGGAGGTGACAAAGAGCTCATCGTAAATGGTTACGTTGATGCAAGCTTTGACACTGATCCGGACGATTCTAAATCGCAAACCGGATACGTGTTTACATTAAACGGTGGAGCTGTCAGTTGGTGCAGTTCTAAACAAAGCGTTGTGGCGGGATCTACATGTGAAGCGGAGTACATAGCTGCTTCGGAAGCAGCAAACGAAGGAGTCTGGATGAAGGAGTTCATATCCGATCTAGGTGTCATACCTAGTGCATCGGGTCCAATGAAAATCTTTTGTGACAATACTGGTGCAATTGCCTTGGCAAAGGAATCCAGATTTCACAAGAGAACCAAGCACATCAAGAGACGCTTCAATTCCATCCGGGATCTAGTCCAGGTGGGAGACATAGAGATTTGCAAGATACATACGGATCTGAATATAGCAGACCCGTTGACTAAGCCTCTTCCACGAGCAAAACATGATCAGCACCAAAGCTCCATGGGTGTTAGAATCATTACTGTGTAATCTAGATTATTGACTCTAGTGCAAGTGGGAGACTGAAGGAAATATGCCCTAGAGGCAATAATAATGTTATTATTTTATTTCCTTATATCATGATAAATGTTTATTATTCATGCTAGAATTGTATTATCCGGAAACATAATACTTGTGTGAATACATAGACAAACCAAACGTCACTAGTATGCCTCTACTTGACTAGCTCGTTAATCGAAGATGGTTATGTTTCCTAACCATAGACATGTGTTGTCATTTGATTAATGGGATCACATCATTAGGAGAATGATGTGATTGACATGACCCATTCCATTAGCTTAGCACCCGATCGTTTAGTATGTTGCTATTGCTTTCTTCATGACTTATACATGTTCCTATGACTATGAGATTATGCAACTCCCGTTTACCGGAGGAACACTTTGTGTGCTACCAAACGTCACAACGTAACTGGGTGATTATAAAGGAGCTCTACAGGTGTCTCCAAAGGTAAATGTTGGGTTGGCGTATTTCGAGATTAGGATTTGTCACTCCGATTGTCGGAGAGGTATCTCTGGGCCCTCTCGGTAATGCACATCACATAAGCCTTGCAAGCATTACAACTAATGAGTTAGTTGCAAGATGATGTATTACAAAATGAGTAAAGAGACTTGCCGGTAACGAGATTGAACTAGGTATTGAGATACCGACGATCGAATCTCGGGCAAGTAACATACCGATGACAAAGGGAACAACGTATGTTGTTATGCGGTCTGACCGATAAAGATCTTCGTAGAATATGTAGGAGCCAATATGAGCATCCAGGTTCCGCTATTGGTTATTGACCGGAGACGTGTCTCGGTCATGTCTACATTGTTCTCGAACCCGTAGGGTCCGCACGCTTAAGGTTTCGATGACAGTTATATTATGAGTTTATACATTTTGATGTACCGAAGTTTGTTCGGAGTCCCGGATGTGATCACGGACATGACGAGGAGTCTCAAAATGGCCGAGACATAAAGATTGATATATTGGAAGCCTATATTTGGATATCGGAAGTGTTCCGGGTGAAATCGGGATTTTACCGGAGTACCGGGAGGTTACCGGAACCCCCCGGGAGGTATATGGGCCTTAGTGGGCTTTAGTGGAAGAGAGGAGAGGTGGCCAGGGCTGGGCCGCGCGCCCCTCCCCCCTAGTCCGAATAGGACAAGGAGAGGGGGGCGGCGCCCCCCCCCCCTTCCTTCTCTCTCTCTCCTCTTTCTCCCTCCCGAATCCTATTCCAACTAGGAAAGGGGGGGAATCCTACTCCCGGTGGGAGTAGGACTCCTCCTGGCGCGCCCTCCTCCTGGCCGGCCGCACCTCCCCTTGCTCCTTTATATACGGGGGCAGGGGGCACCCCTAGACACACAAGTTGATCCACGTGATCATATTCTTAGCCATGTGCGGTGCCCCCTTCCACCATAATCCTCGATAATATTGTAGCGGTGCTTAGGCGAAGCCCTGCGGTGGTAGAACATCAAGATCGTCACCACGCCGTCGTGCTGATGGAACTCTTCCCCGACACTTTGCTGGATCGGAGTCCGGGAATCGTCATCGAGCTGAACGTGTGCTAGAACTCGGAGGTGTCGTAGTTTCGGTGCTTGATCGGCCGGGCCGTGAAGACGTACGACTACATCAACCGCGATGTGCTAACGCTTCCGCTGTCGGTCTACAAGGGTACGTAGATCACACTCTCCCCTCTCATTGCTATGCATCACCATGATCTTGCGTGTGCGTAGGAATTTTTTTGAAATTACTACGTTCCCCAACAGAGACAACATACATCTCATCAAAATATCGAACGAATACCAAATTCACATGACTACTAATAGCAAGACTTTTCCCATGTCCTCGGGAACAAACGTAACTACTCACAAAGCATAAACATGTTCATAATCAGAGGGGTATTAATGTGCATATAGGATCTGAACATATGATCTTCCACCAATTAAACCAACTAGCATCAACTACAAGGAGTAATTAACACTACTAGCAACCTACTAGCACCAATCCCAGACTTGGAGACAAGAATTGGATACAAGACATGAACTAGGGTTTTGAGAGGAGATGGTGCTGATGAAGATGTTGATGGAGATTGCCCTCTCCCGATGAGAGGAGCGTTGGTGATGACGATGGCGATGATTTCCCCCTCCGAGAGGGAAGTTTCCCCGGCAGAACAGTTCCGCCAGAGCCCTAGATTTGTTCTGCCAAGGTTCCGCCTCGTGGCGGCGGAGTTTCGTCCGAGAAGATGGCTTGTTATTTTTTCCCATCGAAAGACTTCATATAGCAGAAGATGGTCACCGGAGGGCCACCAGGGGGCCCACGAGGTAGGGGACGCGCCCAGGGGGTAGGGCGCGCCCCCACCCTCGTGGGCAGGGTGTGGGCCCCCTGGTGAAGTTCTTGCTCTCAGTATTTTTTATATATTTGGAAAACGTCTTCCGTGGAGTTTCAGGACTTTTGGAGCTGTGCAGAATAGGTCTCTAATATTTGCTCCTTTTCCAGCCCAGAATCCCAGCTCCCGGCATTCTCCCTCTTTATGTAAACCTTGTAAATAAGAGAGAATAGGCATAAGTATTGTGACATAATGTGTAATAACAGCCCATAATGCAATAAATATCGATATAAAAGCATGATGCAAAATGGATGTATCAAGGAGTCACAGAAACTCAGACCGTCACTTGGATAGCCCTTCGGGAGGCACTCTCAAAACAGCCCCTCGGGCAAAAGGATCGAAACTACGACCTCTCTACGGGGTTGCACACATACGGTGTCATCTATCCGGCAGGGCTTCGCCGTCCAGAACTAGTTCCTGCCGGAACCCAGATAGCCTTTCGGCTCTACGAAACTATTTCGCTGGGAGGGAGAGAAAGAGCCAGATCATGCATGGCATTTGTATGAGAGCAAGAGTGTGTCTTTAGGCATCCCTCTCCACCCCTATTTATAGGCCAAGCCCAATGGTGGCTTCTCCAAGAAGCCAAAGGGGATAATACCACAAGGCCCTCAAGGTGGCTTCTCCAAGAAGCCAAGCAAAAAAGCACTTTCACTATTCACGATGACATTTTTCAGCGTCCGTTCAAACTGAAAATATTTATGTGGGCTCAGAACATTTCTAGTACCCATTAAAATAATTTTCATCACGTTCCGAACCAATTTCGGTTTAGTGAATTTCATCTGCGAAAAGCAAACAAGAATGCGTTTTCACTATTCATGAAGACAATTTTTCACGTCCATTAAATCCGAAAATATTTCTGTGGGTCTTAGAATAATTCCAGTACCCACTAAAATGATTTTGGATTCATTCCAAAACAATTTCAGATTAGTGAATTTCATCTGCGAAAAGCAACCAAACCGGTACCGACAGCTCCGGGACAATTCCAGAAAGTTTCCAGAATGACTCTGGCACCCTCCAAGAATTATCAGGCATGTGCCGAAACCAATTTGACTTAATAGTATATCCTGAAACAACTTTTCGGTTTCACCGAAACTCATCCGATGACCTCTCTCTGCGGAACTTTTCCGCTGTCCAAAACATTTCAGTGTCCGAAACTTTTTCGATGATTTTCTCTCAAACTCCCTGTCTAGTATTCAGCAGATAGATGACCCTTAAGCGTGTGACCCTATAGGTTCGGTGAAGCATAGACATGACCGGTACACTTTCTGATCAATGATCAACATCGGAGCCGTGGACACCCATATTGACCCCTATACCCACATGAATGAATATTCGAGCGAACCTCCAGTTGCCGTGTGCTATTCCTGTTGCTTCGTGATATGTTACAAATACCCGAGGTGAGACATGTTGGCATCCCCGTGGATCAACAACTTGTCCACTATGCCAGTTACCTCGTTACCGGTATTTTTCTCTTTTCTCGTTCCCGTGTTCCAGCATCCCCGTGATCAAATCACAAAGTGTCTGGCCAGACGATGATGGATACCGTAACACCAAGAGGGCCCAGAGATATCTCTCCATCGTCGGAGGAGCAAATCCCAATCTTGAGCTATCAAGTTACTTGACATACTTTTCCATGAACCCGTAAGCCGCCGTAATAGCCACCCATTTACGGATGATGTTTAACAAACCCCAAAGTTCATGAAGCAAGCATGAAGGAACTCGATACTCTCATGGTCTAAGGAATCATGCAAACGTTAACCATCTCTATGTTATGTACCATTAACTTGTGACAAATGAATCTCATAGCATAACATCAATCCAGGTCTATTCAACAAAAATGTTCTCTTAACATTGTGCCCTCAAAGTTGCTGGCATAAATATGCCCATGATCAGGAAAACAGAACCATCATGCAACACTTGAGCTAGTCTTAGAGGCCAGACTAAGAATACTTCTTACCATTTATTATTCCACACGTGCATATGAGTCTTCCTCCGAGCCTCGTGTTATTGCAAACTCGAGAACCATAGCAGTTATAGCATGGAACATAAACATAATTATGAACTTGGAGATAAATAATATCATTTATTATTGCCTCTAGGGCATATCTGCTACAGGAGCACTACATCATTTCTGATAAGTATATGTGAATGACATATTGTTGGTAAGAAATAATGTAGAATTTTCTGGAAAGCATAAAGGAGTGTTTGAAAAGAGTTTTTCAAAGAAAGACCTCAATGAAGCTGCTTACACATTGAGCATCAAGATCTACAGAGATAGATCAAGACACTTGATACGTTTTTTCAATGAGTACATACCTTGACAAGATTTTGAAGTAGTTCAAAATGGAACAGTCAAAGAAGGAGTTCTTGCCTGTGTTGCAAGGTATGAAGTTGAGTAAAGACTCAAAACCCGACCACGGCAGAAAATAGAAAGAGAATGAAAAGTCATTCCCTATGCCTCAGTCATAGGTTCTATAAAGTATGTTATGCTGTTTACCAGTCTTATTGTATACCTTAGCATTTTTCTGGCAAGGGAGTACAATAGTGATCTAGGAGTAGATCACTGGACAACGGTCAAAATTATCCTTAGAGGACTAAGGAAATATTTCTCGGTTATGGAGGTGATAAAAGAGTTTGTCGTAAAGAGTTACGTCAATGCAAGCTTTTTACATCGATCTAGATGACTCTAAGCCTCGATCTGGATACATATTGAAAGTGGGAGCAATTAGCTAGAGTAGCTCCGTGCAGAGCATTGTGGACATAGGGATTTGTGAAATACATACGAGTATGAATGTTGCAGACCCGTAGACTAAACTTCTCTCACAAGCAAAACATGATCACTCTTTGGGTATTAATCACATAGCGATGTGAACTAGATTATTTACTCTAGTAAACCCTTTGGGTATTAGTCACATGAAGATGTGAACTAATTACGTAAAGATGTGAACTAGATTATTGACTCTAGTGCAAGTGGGAGACTGAAGGAAATATGCCCTAGAGGCAATAATAAAGTTATTATTTATTTCCTTATATCATGATAAATGTTTATTATTCATGCTAGAATTGTATTAACCGGAAACATAATACATGTGTGAATACATAGAAAAACATAATGTCACTAGTATGCCTCTACTTGACTAGCTCGTTGGTCAATGGTTATGTTTCCTAACCATAGACATGAGTTGTCATTTGATAAACGGGATCACATCATTAGGAGAATGATGTGATTGACTTGACCCATTCCGTTAGCTTAGCACTTGATCGTTTTAGTATATTTCTATTGCTTTCTTCATGACTTATAAATGTCCCTATGACTATGAGATTATGCAACTCCCGATTAACGGAGGAACACTTTGTGTGATACCAAACGTCACAACGTAACTGGGTGATTATAAAGGTGCTCTACAGGTGTCTCTGATGGTACTTGTTGAGTTGGCATAGATCGAGATTAGTACTTGTCACTCCGATTGTCGGAGAGGTATCTCTGGGCCCTCTCGGTAATGCACATCACTATAAGCCTTGCAAGCAATGCAACTAATGAGTTAGTTGCGGGATGACGCATTACGGAACGTGTAAAGAGACTTGCCAGTAACGAGATTGAATTAGGTATTGAGATACCGACGATCGAATCTCAGGCAAGTAACATACCGATGACAAAAGGAACAACGTATGTTGTTATGTGGTTTGACCGACAAAGATCTTCGTAGAATATGTGGGAGCCAATATGAGCATCCAGGTTCCGCTATTGGTTATTGACCGGAGACGTGTCTCGGTCATGTCTACATAGTTCTCGAACCCGTAGGGTCCGCACGCTTAACCGATGACGATCGGTAATATGAGTTTATCTGTTTTGATGTACTGAAGGTAGTTCGGAGTCCCGGATGAGATCGGAGACATGACGAGGAGTCTCGAAATGGTCGAGACGTAAAGATCGATATATTGGACGACTATATTCGGACACCGGAAGTGTTCCGGGTGGTTCCGAAGAAACCCGGAGTGACGGAGGGTTACGGGAACCCCCCCCCCCCCAAGGATAAATAGTGGGCCTTATGGGCCTTAGTGGAGAGAGAGAGAGGGCTGGCCTAGGGCAGGCCGCGTGCCCCTCCCCCTCTGGTCCAAATTGGACTAGGAGAGGGGGCCCCTTTCCTTCTCCCTCCCCCCTTCCTTTCCCCTTCCTAGTAGGAGTAGGAAAGAGGGGAGTCCTACACCTACTAGGAGGAGGACTCCTCCTCCTGGCGCGCCTACAGGGGCCAGCCGGCCTCCCCCTTGCTCCTTTATATACGGGGGCAGGGGGCACCTCTAGACACACAAGTTGATCTGTTGATCTCTCCCAACCGTGTGCGGTGCCCCCCTCCACCATAATTCACCTCGATCATATCGTAGCGGTGCTTAGGCGAAGCCCTGCATTAGTAGCATCATCATCACCGTCATCACGCCGTCGTGCTGACGAAACTCTCCCGTGAAGCTCTGCTGGATCGGAGTTCGTGGGACGTCATCGACCTGAACGTGTGCTGAACTCGGAGGTGCTGTGCGTTCGGTACTTGGATCGGTCGGATCATGAAGACGTACGACTACATCAACCGCGTTGTGCTAACGCTTCCGCTTTCGGTCTACAAGGGTACATAGACACACTCTCCCCTCTCGTTGCTATGCATCACCATGATCCTGTGTGCGCGTAGGATTTTTTGGAAATTACTACGTTGCCCAACACTCGCCGGTGTCAGCGGTGGCGCATCGGAGTGCTTTGGAGGAGCGCCGATGGTAGCTGCTCTCGAGGGGATCTAGATTCAGATTGTTTCTAATGTGCAATAAAAATGTTCAATGGACATGAAATAAAAGTAGACATAAAAACCATATATTCAAAAAATGCTAATTGTGTCTTTACAAAATGTTAAACATAAAAATGTTCTTCATCTATATGAAAACGTACACTATGTGTGAAAAAAATTATTGCCAATAAAAATGTTTGCTAGTTATTTGAATTTTTTTACATGTATTCAAAAAAGTAAAACTTATATTTTCAAAAACTTACATCTTGTACTGAAAAATGTTCAATGTGTATCAACAAAATGATTTGCGAAATTTACATTGTGTACTAGAAAAAGTAGACATGTGTTGAGCAAAGAAAAAACTAATTAAAAACCAAGGAAGAAACAACGAAAAACAAGGAAAACTAATGAAAACCGGAAAATAAGCAAATAAAACAAAAAAACAGAAGAAAACCACTTAAAAAGAATGGAAACATCAAAACCCAAGAAAGAACCAAAGAAAAAAGAAGAAGAAGAAGAAAATGGAAAAAATAAAATAAAAAGGAAGCCCATGAAAACCGAGAAAAGAAAGAGAGAAAATTGGAAGAAATTATAGAGAAGAAAGAAAGAAAACAGTTAACCCCAAAAAAAGAACATAGAAAGCGGTGAAAAAGTAAAGAAAACAAAAAAATACAACCGTAGAATAACCTTACCAAAAACCAGTACAATGATCGTCCCAAGCAAGCGAGGAAATGAAACGAGCAAACCGCTAAATGGGTCGGCCCACATGTTGGGGAAAACACAGTATTTCAAAAATTTACCTATGATCACGCAAAATCTATCTAGGAGATGCATAGCAACGAGACGGGATAGTGTGTCTACGTACCCTCGTAGACCGAAAAAGGAAGCGTATAGTAACGCGGTTGATGTAGTCGAACGCCTTCGCGATCCAACCGATCCAAGCACCGAACGTACGGCACCTCCGCTTCAGCACACGTCCAACTCGATGATGTCCCTCGAGCTCTTGATCCAGGTGAGGCCGAGGGAGAGTTCCGTCAGCACGCGTGGTGACGGTGATGATGAAGTTACCGGCGCAGGGCTTCGTCTAAGCACTACGATGATATGACCAAGGTGTGTAACTGTGGAGGGGGGGCACCACACACGGCTAAAAGATCAACTTGTGTGTTCTAGGGTACCCCTCTTGCCTCCGTATATAAAGGAGGGAGGGGAGGCCGACCGGCCCTAGGGGCGCGCCCAAGGAGAGGGAGTCCTACTAGTCCTAGTAGGATTCCTCCACAAGGAAGAGAGGGGGAAGGAAGGAGAGGGAGAGGGAGTGGGAAGGGGGCGCCGCCCCCTTCCCTTGTCCAATTCGGACTGCAAGGGGGGGGGGCTGCCCTGGCGACCCTCCTCTCTCTCCAGTAAGGCTCATGGTGGCCCATTAGTTCCCCCGGGGGTTCCAGTAACCCCTCCGACACTCTATTTTTACCCAAAACTATCCGGAACACTTTTGGTGTCTGAATAACATGGTCAAAAATATCAATATTTATGTCTCGACCATTTTGAGACTTCTTGTCATGTCCGTGATCTCATCCAGGACTCCGAACAAACTTCGGTACATCAAATCAGATAACTCATAATACAAATCATCATCGAACATTAAGCGTGCGGACCCTACAGGTTCAAGAACTATGTAGTCATGACCGAGACACATCTCCGGTCAATAACCAATAGCGGGACCTGGATGCTCATATTGGCTCCTACATATTGTACAAAGATCTTTATCGGTCAAACTGCATAACAACATACGTTGTTCCCTTTGTCATCGGTATGTTACTTGCCTGAGATTCGATCGTCGGTATCATCATACCTAGTTCAATATCGTTACCAGCAAGTCTCTTTACTCGTCCCGTAATGCATCATCTCGTAACTAACTCATTAGTCACATTGCTTGCAAGGCTCATAGTGATGTGCATTACCGAGAGGGCCCGGAGATACCTCTCTGATACACGGAGTGACAAATCCTAATCTCGATCTATGCCAATTCAAAAAAACCATCGGAGACACTTGTAGAGCATCTTTATAGTCACCCGGTTACGTTGTGACGTTTGATAGCACACAAGGTGTTCCTCCGGTATTCGGGAGTTGCATAATCTCATAGTCTGAGGAACATGTATAAGTCATGAAGAAAGCAATAGTAGAAAAACTAAACGATAATTATGCTAAGCTAATGGATGAGTCTTGTCCACCACATCATTCTCTAATGATGTGATCCCGTTCATCAAATGACAACACATATCTATGGCTAGGAAACAAAACCATCTTTGATTAACGAGCTAGTCAAGTAGAGGCATACTAGGGACACTCTGTTTGTCTATGTATCCACACATGTACTAAGTTTCCGGTTAATACAATTCTAGCATGAATAATAAACATTTATCATGATATAAGAAAATATAAATAACAACTTTATTATTGCCTCTAGGGCATATTTCCTTCACTTCAGAGAGTCGTCGCCGCCTCGCCACTCTGAGGAGGACACAAACCCTAACAAAAAAAAGCATGAAAAAAATGAAGCCTTCCCATCGGCAAGGGCTAGCATCCATCGCGCCTCCACGGCCCTAAGACCATAGGAGACGAAATAGCCGACGACAGCACCAGCGGGAGGCGGGAGAAACCCTAGTCGGAGCGTCCTCTTTCTTTCATTCGTCCTCTCTTACTTCGATGGATCTTTTTGTCTCACAAATGATAAATCACCGCCATGATAAGGAAACCATCATGCAGAATTTGATTTGATGTTATAATGAGAATTAAAGCTAATATTTATCTTGTCAGAGGGCAATATAAAAATTGGACATACTTTGTAAAGGAAAAAAATACATGCTTAATAGATAAAAAATATTAAAAGTACATGCTTTGAAAAGAAAAGGCATGTTTAGAGCACATATAGATGTGCCTTAGTGTTGTACATTTAAAATGACTCAATCAAACATAAAGAAGTAGAAAAAATACCTGCACGAATCTTCACCTAAAATCAATGACGTAGGACTTATATGTGCAATACTTAGAACACTTCTAGATTCCTTTTGCAAAACCATAAAATAATTCACATTAAAAAGTTAGTGCACAGATTGATTCTTGCTCCCCCACAAATGTTCTTGGGTAACAGGCCCCCGAGCCACAAGGCCTAGCAAGATATGTGACTAACTTTTGCTCCCCCACAAATGAGCTTGGGTGACAGGCTAACGCGACAAAGCCCAGCGATAGAGTTGTAAGAGCTGTCCTTTTATTCCCGTGTATGCGAACTTAATAAGGCGAGGTGGGACTAAGTTGTGTCTGCTAAACAAAAAACAGCTCCCACAGAGATGGCCGCCGGAGATGCCACCCACGCGCCGCCGGCCGCGGAGGCGCAGTCTCTGGTGGAGTCATTCTGCGCCGTCACCTCGGCGACCCCCGACGAGGCGACCTTCTTCCTGGAGGGCCACAACTGGGCCCTCGAGGCCGTCGTTCGCTCCTTCTACGACAACACGGAAGTATGGGCCCGATCCAGCACCCCAGCCCCCGCCAGCCGGTTCGCCTCCGTGCTCCTCACCACGCGCTACGGCACCATCGACGACCTCCTCCAAACCGGCGAGCTCGCGGTAAGCCTCGATTGCCTGATTTCTCCACTCTCTTAGGCTCAATTCTGAATGTGATGTGTGTGTTCAGTTATCTCGGCTTAATTTAGACCGGACCAGTAAATTTTATGTTAAAAAAATTAAGCAAGTTGAAACTGCATAGAATCAATCAACTGATCAGCTTTCATAGTTACACTTTCTGGGTCAAATCGTGTAAGTGCTGAATTTTACTGAATTGTGTTGCCTTCATAGTTACACTTTCTGGACTTTCTCTGAAAAGAAAAGAAAAAGAAAAAAGCACTTGCTCGGTTGTTTCTGGACAGGCTCCAATAGTCTGGTTGACGTCTATAATTAAGTGGTAGTAGTATCATGTGAGGAACAACAAAGCTAGCAAGGTGTGACGTGAGTCACTCTGCTGGCGATCTGGCCTGAAAATGGGACTTCATTCTTTTCTGAATGCTAATTGGGGCGCCATCTTTGTAAAGGTACGAGTAGGGCCATGAATCAGTGATAGTGCCTTATTGAAATCACAAAGTGAAGGGAGTTGGAACAGTGTATATAAGGTGTAGAGCTCCTGTAGTTTCCAGATCTTGTCATAATCGCAAACAGCGACCTCTATACTGTATTAACAGATATAATATGGTTAGAAGTTCCAGTTTCAGCGGCACATCAGCTATTTTGGAAGCACCACTGTATTTAGGCCAACATAAGCTGATATTCAGAAGAATCACACTTCATCTGAGATTATATAGAAATCCAATAACTGGGCTGGCTGACACCTATAATTAAGTGATCTCGAGTAGTATCATGTGAGAAACAGCAAAAGCTAGCAAAGGTGGGACGAGATTCACTCTGCTGGCCATCGATCTGTCGCTGGGCCTGAAAATGGCGCTTCATTCATTTCTGAATGCTAATTGGCGCTCCATCTTACAAAGGTGCAAGTAGGATCACGAATTGGTGATAGTGCCTTATTGGCATCACAAACCGAAGGGGGTTGGAACAGTGCATGCAAGGTGCAGAGCTCCTGTAGTTTTACAGATCGGCCGACAGTGCCTTACCAAATCTAATACTAAATGATTAGAAGTTACAGTTTTGGTGCTACTTCAGCTATTTTTGCAGCACCCTGTATTTAGTCTAATATCCTCCTAAATGATTAGAAGCTGCTATCTAGAAGAATCACACTATCTGAGAACAAAATATATCCGGTAAACTTGCCGCATTTTGAATTTTTGAGCTAAAAAAGGGCCAAAGAATTTCAGTCCGGTCCTCACTTTCTGTCGGTGCACACTCTCGCAATATTTCCAGGCACTGGTCCTAATGTTTCTTCATGTTGAATTCTGCAGCTATGTTCAGTTGTGCTCATGTACGGGCTCATCATAATCCTGAGCAGTGCCGCCAAGATCACTCACCAAGCGCAGGCCTTGACGGGCCAGACCACCAAGTGGCACGCCTGCTGCACCATCGAGCCGGTCCCGGACGACGAGATTGATCCAGGATCCAACCAGAACTCCATGCTGGAAGAGTACCCAGAGGACGAGAGCGACTGCGAGTCCAGCGAGGAGACCGGAGGAGGACATGCTAGAGAACACCAAGTTCCTCCAGCCTCACACGCACGTGATCTCCTTCCAGAAGAGGCAGACACTAGGTACGTGTAAATCAATGTAACATCCCAAATTTTCAATTTAAAATGTTAAACACTAGATCATCATTGCATATCATATTTATTGCATTTTGGTTGATCCTAGAAATTTCACGCAACTCAAGGACCCTCGGAGAGAGTTGGGGATTTTGTTATTTTCATAACTGAATTGTCTCAAATTTTGAAAATAGGATCTGTTGATTTTATTTATTTTATTTTCAATTATTTCTATTACAAAAATATGAGAGGGGGAATAAAATGACTTTCCTAAAATAAAGAAATATTGAGGACTTAATAAAAAAATCAAATAAGATTTTATTTGGTTTATTTGCTATTTTATTTGAATTTAGAAAAAATGCGCGTTTTTCCTGTGCGGCTTGATTTTAGAAGCCGGGTAAAATTTATTTCGGGATTTTTGGAGTCCATTTAGTATTCCTTTTTTTAAACGTAATTATTTAAAAAAAACGCAACCGACCTACGGGCCGTCTCCGACCTGAACACGAGGCCCGTCCGGCTTTATAAGCCCGGGAGGCCCAGCCGGAACCCCACCCCAAATCCTAGCCGCCCCAAGCCCGCCGCCGCCGCCCCGCGCCGCACCGCCGCCGCCCCGCTGCCCCGCGCCGCCGCCTCGCCACCGCCGACGACGATCGCCGGAGCCACGCAGCCGCCGCCGTTCGCCGGAGCCGCCGAGGTAGTCGCCGTTGCCTCAGTTTTCGCGAAGAAAACCGATCGGTTTTTTTTTAAAAAAACTTAGATCTGTTTTTTCCGTTAGATCTGTTTTTTCGTTAGATCGCGAAGAAAACTTAGATCTGTTTTTTTTGTTAGATCGGTTTTTCCGGTTTATTTAAATAGCGAGTGTTCGTCCGTTCGTTCGTTTTAACGAACGTTCGTCGTTTTTCTTTTTCTTGGATTAAATCCGTGATTTTTCTGATCGTGATTTCTGATCCGATTTTCGTTTTAGTTTAACTTTTCGCTCGTTTATCGAAATCAGGCGATTCAAGCGCTTGGAGTTTCGTTTCGAAACCCTCTTTCCGATTAACCAACTCAAACAAGTGTTTGCCACTGTAAAAATTGCCCTAGATCCAGAATAGTAAACGAAGCCTGTTTCTTTTGCCCTTTGTCTTTCGTTGCTTTGTTCGATTTGATTTTTTTTGCCAACCTGAGTTCTTAAGTTGAACCTTCTAGTTAGATCTCTTATTTGTGTTTTACCTGTGCATTAGTTGAGTACTTATTGTATGTTTGTTTTTTTGTGATAGAGTACCCGGAGTGCGCCGCTTGTTACTTCGAATCGCTAGGTTTCCCGAATCATCGGCAAGGCAAGTAACACTTTGATCATACCTCCTACTACCCAGTTTTATTGCATTAGATCAATCCTCACACTTTGCATGATTAGGATCTAATTAAATTGTGGGTTTGGAAAGTAGTTGAGGTAGTACCTATTACCTGTTTATTATCAAACCTTTGGGAGCTACTTCTACGTTTGCTTATCATGTCATGCTATGCTAGTAGACGTGGATTGGGTGAGTGTATCCATGACAGATGTGAGATTGTTAATTAATGGCTTATCGAAGGTGGCAACTTAAACACACATCTGGCTGGATTGAGGTACTTGTGTATTCCAGGATTGCCTATTTTCTTTTGGACCGCCACCCGGACTCAAAGGGATCATGAGATTATTCAGGATAGAAACTTCCGTGTGCAGCCACAAGCTATTATGGGCTCTAGCATAGTTGATTAAGTTGTGTGAACTCTTACAGTGGTAAACTAGTAGATGTAGGGGAAAGTAGGTGTAATGGTCTACCCGATCGTAAGGTGTTAGCGCTTCTGAAAGACTATGTCTCAGTCATCCGTCTTCTCAAACACCATGTAGTGCGAGAAACCAAACGAAGGCGATCGAGTCTTGTGGGGAAGAGTGCGCAAACCTCTGCAGAGTATATAAACTAATTATGATTAGCCGTATCCCCGGTTATGGACATCTTGAGTATCTAGTACCTGGATTATCATGTGAATCTCAACATGTTACTCTAAAAATTTAATTTTGTTGGGTTTTGTTTAATGATGATGCTTAATTGGGATTGAGAATGGTGTCAACTATTCTCAATGTTTAACAACCACCATGATAGTTAAATAAATTTATTCCTTTGCAGTAGGGAAAATTTGGCTTTACGCAAAACTGTAACCATAGAGCTTTCCACCAGCCAAATATGCATATAGAATAGTTGTTTCTTTCCATTACTCTCTATGTGTTACATTGCCAGCATATTCCATGTGCTGACCCGTTTCGGGCTGCAACGTTAATGTTGCAGATTTTTCAGACGACGATTAAGGAATTTTTAGGTCGTGGTTCTATACTCAGTGATGCCGTTGAAGTTGATGGACTCACTTATCTTCCAAGCCTTCCGCTGTTATCGTTATTAGATGGCCTTAAGCCATATTTATTGTAATAAGTTCTCTTTTGAGACACTCGATGTAATAGTGTGTGATTGCTACTCTGCTATAAATCATTCAAGTACTGTGTGGTGTCAGCATTACTGATCTAGGGATGACACCGGAGCACAGAGATTGGACCGTTTGAGGTCTAGTTGCTACAATCAACGAAAATCATCGTAAATTTTGTCGAATTTCCATGAGATGTTCCTGGGGCTGATGAAAAACGATCTTGCAGTGACGTACCTGGAGAACAACAAGGCAGGCATCATCATGTTCGGGTTCACGCTGGACCGGTCGTACCTCCACACGATATTCATGCTCGAGTGGACGCTCTTCCTGTGGCTGCTGGGGAAAACGGTCGGTTTCTCGTTAACACCAAGGAATGTACGCACCAAGGTTCCATGTTTTTTTGCTGTTGTGCCCCGTTTGATCCTTGTGAAAAGAGAAGGAATTGGGTTTTTTGTGTGTGCGCGGGTGTGCACGTGAGTGGTGTGCACTTGTATGATAGCAGCGATTTTGTGTGATGGTCGTGTAAATTATTATGGGTTGATTGCTCGTGGATGTAAGGTGCATGTACAGGTTTAGATGAGTGCTTTAGAGCCTCATGTGTGTGTGCGTGCGTGCGTGACGCTTGGCATTGCAGGTTTATAATCTCGGGTTGTAAAAAAAAAAACTATTTCGTTTATCTTGGTTCTGCCGGCTATTCTCCTGAAGAAAATGTTTTCTGCTCCGTATTTCGGTATGAATTCTAATGGACATAAGATGGTATTTCATATTCAGTACATGTATAATAGTCGAAGCATTTCAATGCAAGTGAGGGTGTACATCTAATAATAGTTTCTTTTTTGTGCGTTGGTGTTTCCTGTGTACATCCTAACTATATAAAGGTTAGATTTGTGCTCGTGCTTATTGTGTTTGTATCCACTTGATGCTTCATTTTTAAGTCAATAAAATTCATCTTTCTATTAAAAAAAAAATCAAAACTCACTCAAAGTGATGCTCTGGGTTGGCCCACTTTCCAATATCTGCATATGGTTCTTTCTATATAATGTGTCCTCGTGGCGATTGATGGGCTCCTATGCGGCGCTTTAGGTGCCGAAAAGGATAGCTGATGCTCGTTATAGCTTTGCTCACAGGCCGCAGCTGAATAAGACCACCTCCCTCTCGCGCTTGCTTGCTTTTGTCAAGTTTGCTGGTTTTTCTTTCATTATTACCTACAGTATGACCTCCCCCCTAAAAGAAACTTACGGTATTATCTAGTGTACTACTTCCTCTGTCCCAATTGCGACAAGTAAGTCGGGATGGAGGCAGTACTTGCCTCAAAAAGAAAAGACAAAACTACAGTCCTACATGGCCAGCTGTTTTTATCTACTATACCACATGCCAGCAGTTTCCAAAATCTATGATTTTTTTAAAATTTTATGAATAAAAATTCACGAATTCGAGAAAAAGTTTGTGGTTTAAAAAACATTAAAAAAATTATGACTTTGAAAAATCATGAAATTTGGAATATATAATCATGAATTTCAAAAAATTCATGATATTTAGAAAAGTTCGTAAATACTGGAAAAATTCAAAGATTTTGAAACAACATAAGCTGATTCAAAAAAATTCTCAAATTTAATAAAGTGCTAGATTTGAAAATAGTTCATGAATTTGGAAAAAGAAGTTCATGAATTTGAAAAAAACTGTGAATTCAAAAAAACATGAATCTGAAAAAAGTTCACCAATTTTTAAAAAGTGTGTGGGTTCAAAAAAGGACGATATTTGTAAAAAAAAGATCACGAATTTTACAAAAGTTCAAAAAAATTTGGAAAAGTTCATGAAAGATGGAAATTTTTCTTATTTTCTAGATAAAATCACAAATTTGAAAAAACTTCATGGGTTTTGAATTTTTTATAAAAACCGAAATGAATTTTTGAATTTGAAAAACATTCATGCATTTGAAAAAAGTTTAGGAATTTGAAAAAAGTTCACGAATTGAAGAAATAGTTTACGATTTTAAAAAAGAGTTCACAAATTTTGAAAAAGGAAAAGAAAGAGAAAAAGAAAAGGGAAAAAACTAACAAAAACTGGCCGAAACAAAACCGAAAAAACATGTGTCTTCTAGGCGCACAACATGAAACAAAATAAGTATTAGTATGCACAGTAGGTGAGTTGTCCATGTTGGTTACTGTGTTTGGAAGGAAACATTGAGGTTCCTACTTTGAATCTCACTACCTACAACATTTTTGAAGGTTCAATAAAATGGGCCAAGCCCAGGACGCAAGGGGGCGTGCGCTGGTTTGTTGACTTGCCTTTTGGCGTCGGGGTCTCATTTACCCAAGAAAGAAACAAAGAAAAAAGATGAAGAAAAAAACAATGGGAAAAATAAAATAAAAGGAAGCCCGTGAAAACCGAGAAAAGAAAGAGAGAAAACCTGAAGAAATTGTAGAGAAAGAAAGAAAGAAAAACAGTTAAACCCGAAAAAAGAAGATAGAAAGCGGTGAAAAAGTAAAGAAAACAAAAAAAAATACAACCGTAGAAAACCTAACCAAAAACTAGTACAACGGTCGTCCCAAGTGAGCGAGGAAATGAAATGAGCAAACCACTAAATGGGCCGGCCCAGAAACAAAGCGCGAGGGAGTTTCTTCAAGCGAGCAGAGTATATATCTCGCTATAAGCGAGATATAGCTCTTGCAGCGATTAATGCCCTTTTTCCTTTGCTACTGTGACCCTAGTGAATTATTATTTTTGTTTAGAAATCATCCATGCAATGTCCCAAATATTGATCCATATGTTTACATTTAATTCTATTGTTGCTCTCTTCAAAGTTACTTGTACTTGGCAGTTGTTGGGTATTTTGTTACTATGATACTGCTTTGCCACATACACCACTTCATTCACGGTATTGTCATTGCTAGTAATAATTCTTTCAAACAAGCATTTGTTTCATATGTGTTTGAATTGACAACATAACTGCTAAATGCTAAAAAATTAAATGCTCTTTGGCTCTTTTGTGTCGAATCAATACATTTGTGTTGTGATCCCTACGTTTGTGGATCATCATCTATACATTATTGCATCAATAACAAGTGAACCACTCATGTTTTGTTGGAATCCTAAAATGCATAGTTTTGTATTTATTGACAAAATGATTGTGAAACTACTTAAAATGGGCTATTTCTTTATATTTTTACCAACCACAGTTTTATAAGAAATACTCGCACTTATAGGATGGTGAGCATTTCCAAAATCTGAAGTTTCCCTAGCATCTTGAGCAATAGGTAACAAGGCAAAATGTGTTGTAACCCATCCAATGTAAACTGAATTGGATGACACACTTCTGGGACCAAAATTCCTTTATGTGTGCCACATCGAAACATCACAAGTCAAATCAATATAGTGCATTACTCCAAGTCAAAATAAAAATAGTGCACTACTCACTAGGTTCTCCGATTAAAGCTCCATGCTACATCAAGGAAGCGAAAAGTGTGGAACCTAATTACTTAAAGTGTGGAGGTCAAACAAGATGCCTAAATTGCTTGTCCCCTCTTAGTTCCTTTTTTGCGCGAAATCTTTCGATCTATTCATCAACTGACAAGGTAGTATAAAGAACACCAGAAGTAAAAAATACATCCATGTCCGTAGACCACCTAGCGACGACTACAATCATTGGAGTGAGCCGAAGGCGCGCCACCATCTTCACCCCTCCCTAAATGGAACCGGGCAAGCTTTGTTGTAGTAGATAGTCGGGAAGTCATCGTGCTAAGGCCTCATAGGGCCAACACACCAGAATAGCAACCACCGCCTATGAAGAGAAGCGTAGATCAAAAGGATCTAACTTGTAGACACATGGACATAGATGAACGGAGACATGATCCAGCTGGATCCATCGGAGATAAACGCCAACTGAATCCCACGAGATCCGCCAGAAATAAACCTCCACAAGCCCTCCAGCGATGCTAGAAACACCACCAGGACGGGGACTAGGCGGGGAGAACCTTATTCCATCTTCAGAGAGTCGTCACCGCCTTGCCACTTGTTCACACACGAACACGTCACATTGTACCCTCGACGCCAGGGGTGATGCATCGCAGCTCACGTCGAAGGAGACCCGACCGACAGCGCGATACGCAGGACAGTCGACGGGTGCTTTTGTAGGCCCGAAGCCCCGCTTGCCCGGGAGGGACCCCGTCAGGGCTCGCGGCGGCTATGGGCTGCTCCAGGTCGAGTCGCTCGCCCCTAGAGCCTCGTGGATCCGCAGCCCTCCAACATGAAGAACTAGCGAAGAACGAGAAGAAAGATACAAGGAGAGATAAAAAGTAGATGAACACGAAAAAGTAATAGATTGATTTGTTCGATTGGTGTTGTTTCAATTGGCCGTTACCCCTAACATATATAAGAGGCGGTTGGACTTCCCGTACAAGCAAATGATTCATCTAAGCTTTCCTTACAAGAAAATTATATCAATTCATGTCCTACATCTCTATTTCCAGTCCAACTCGGATTCAGCCCGAATCTGTCCCATACTTCTGTCTTGCTTCTTGCGCGGGCCATAGAAATCGCATACTAACTCGGATGGAGTTGAGTTCAGCATCAAACTTGTCTGCCTCGATGATTTGCATAAGACCGCACGGGCCACTTCTCCTTTTAAGGCTATCTTTATGACTTTCAGGGCCTATCTTTAAATGTGGGTTGGATTCAATTATGCAGTTTTCTGAACTGTCCGAGTCTTGTAACAACTCTGTAGGCCGTGTACTATCTCCGATGATGATGACTCCAAAAGAAAAGTTGACCGTTTCAACGATGTGAACAACTTCTGTGTAGAACACTTTTCCATACAAGGTCGTCTGAATAACCTTTTGAGCCCATCTCCAACTTCTGGTCGGATTGACTTTGACAGTCTCCACCCCGGCAAGCTTTCCACCCCGGCAAGCTTTCCACACCGGTAAGGTTTCTACCCCGGCAAGCTTCACACCGGCAAGCTTCCACACCGACAAGATTTCATGCCGGCAAGGTCTTCATCCCGGCAAGCCTCATTCAGCCGGCAAAGGATGAATAACTCACGCGACCCATCAGACACCACCTAGGTGGGTGTCTGGTCCCTCACGTCACTCAGGACCGGTCCGCGAAGTGTTGCCTCTAACTTTTGCATACGAACTCAGATTGGGACACTTTTTATATCAAAATCAATCAGTTCGACGAGACAAAGACAATTCATGTAGATCATGTTTTCATATGAGGTCATCTTGGGGGCTTAATCGGCCAAACTGTACTCTATATATAAGATCTTGGTACTTTGAGCATAGTTTCGGCCTTTAGGATGAAATCGGACGGCGACGGGCCAAACTTCAAAGATGCACTTCTCCATTTGAGGCCATCTTATTGACTGTGCCAAAATTGGGTGTCAACACCACTATGAGTAGGACACAATCCCTAACAAAAATAAAAAACATGAAAAACTTAAGCCCTCCCACCGGCAAGGGCCAGGATCCACTGCGCCTCCATGACCCTAAGACCACAGGAGACGAGATAGCCGACGGCAGCACCAGTGAAAGGATCGATATAGTTGACTAGAGGGGGGTGAATAAGCAACTAACAATTTTTAGCTTTTCTTTACCAATTTAAACTTTGCATCAAAGTGGGTTGTCTAGATATGCAACTAGGTGAGCAACCTATATGATGTAACAACAACAAGCACACAAGCAAGCAAGGGATGCAACACAATATAAGCTTGCACAAGTAAAGGTACGAGATAACCAAGAGTGGAGCCGGTGAAGACGAGGATGTGTTACTGAAGTTCCTTCCCTTTGAGAGGAAGTACGTCTCCGTTGGAGCGGTGTGGAGGCACAATGCTCCCCAAGAAGCCACTAGGGCCACCTTATTCTCCTCACGCCCTCACACAATGCGAGATGTCGTGATTCCACTATTGGTGCCCTTGGAGGCGGCGACCGGACCTTTACAAACAAGGTTGGGGCAATCTCCACAACTTAATTGGAGGCTCCCAACGACACCACCGAAGCTTCACCACAATGGAAATTGGCTCCACGGTGACATCAACCTTCTAGGGTGCTCAAACACCCAAGAGTAATAAGACCCGCAAGGGATTAGTGGGGGAATCAAATTTCTCTTGGTGGAAATGTAGATCGGGGCCTTCTCAACCAATCCCTAGAAAATCAACAAGGTTGATTGGCTAGGGAGAGAGATTAGGTGAAAATGGACCTTAGAGCAACAATGGAGCTTAGGGATGGAAGAGGTAGTCAACTCGGAGAAGAAGACTCCCCTTATATAGTAATAGGACAAATCCAACCATTATCCACTTACCCAGCTTGCGACGTGCGATACTACCACACCAGCCATGCGGTACTACCGCAAGGGCCTGCGGTACTACCGCGGGGCACTGCGGTACTGCCGCAGGCGCGGCAGGAGCCAGACCGGCCCTGATGCGTTGAAGCAAAGAGCGGTATAACCGCCGGAGCGGTACTACCGCTCCCCCTTGCGGTACTACCACAAGCCAGGGTTTGTCTAGGCTGGGAAGGCATGGACATATAAAAATACATCCATGGCTACTTCCCTTGAGTTTCGATTTGTGTAAAAACCCGACACAGTACTGTTGTGAACATGGAGCGGTACTACCGCGTAGGGCGCGGATGTAAAAAGTTACATCCGCCCCTACTTCTGCTCGTGCTGTTGTGCCTAGCTCGAGGCCACGGTACTACTGCGCCCTGGGAGCGGTACTACCGCAATGGACTGTAGTACTACCGCGACCGTGGCCGGTACTATCGTAAGCCTCTGCGGTATTACCGCTCCCATGAGCAGTACTACCGCATGCCCAACACAACCAACACTAGGAGTCCTTCAGTTTGCAGAGACACGGATAATTGGAGGATGCTCCAAAGAGCCAACGGAAAGGTGGTGCAAAAGGAACAGACGTGTAGATGATGATTCCATCCAAACCTTTCCAAAGCGGATCCCCTCTTAATAGTACGACTTTCCTAGGACTCAAATCCACTGAAAAGAAACACAGGGAAAACTCCGTCTTCACTAGACTCCGAGAGGCAACGAATTGTCTTGTGCGTGAACATGAGATATCTGAAATGCTCAATGCACACGATTAGTCCACAAAAGCATTGCCATCAATCGCCAAAACCACTAAGGGATAAATATGCCCTTACAATCTCCCCCTTTTTGGTGGATTGATGACAATACGGGATTTGCACAAAGGGAAATAAAATGAAGCATAGGCAAACCCAACATCTATAAAATATAGACGGGCTCCCCCTAGATGTGTGCTCTCTAGAGAAGTGCTTTGGACTGCACGACACACATACTAGGATCAACACTCCCCCTATATTTTATAGACGAGGCATATATTGAAACAAAATAACTAACACTAAGCAAGGATGCAAGATAATAAATATGAGCATAAAGTAACGAGAGAACAATCTACTAAGCAAACTAGATAACATGATAAGACAATGAGATACGCTGAGGACATATGTCTTACACCATATGATAGGCTCCTGGATCCAGACGAAAACAAACACAAACCAACAAACGTGTTTCAACAGGACGAAAGCAAAGAGCGAGACACAACAACACAAAACTCGCAAATCCTACACTCTCTCCCCCTTTGGCATCGAGACACCAAAAAGGCAGAGATGACACCTACGACACAGGTGGTAGCTCAAGCTGAAGCGATCACTCGTCACGCTCCTCGTCGGTCTCGGCAGGAGGGATGGTCTCCTCCTCAGATTCAGTCTACTGGTAGCCCTGCTTCGCCATCCATTCAGCCTCTGGGGTGATGTGCTTCTCGGACCCGCTTGATACCTGCTCACCGAACGTCCTCAAGATCCTCTTGTCGCGCCGGCGACTCTCCTTCTGAGCAACATGAGACTGGTACTGGCCCTTGGCCTGTGATAACCCACAAGTATAGGGGATCACAACAGTTTTTGAGGGTAGAGTATTCAACCCAAATTTATTGATTCGACACAAGGGGAGCCAAAGAATATTCTCAAGTATTAACAGTTGAGTTGTCAATTCAACCGCACCTGAAAGACTTAATATCTGCAGCAAAGTATTTAGTAGCAAAGTAATATGATAGTAGCGGTAACGGTAGCAAAAGTAACAGTATTGGTTGTGTAGTGATTGTAACAGTAGCAACGAAAAAGTAAAAAAGAAAAAACAATATGTGAAAAGCTTGTAGGCAATGGATCAGTGATGGATAATTATGTCGGATGCGATTCCTCATGCAACAGTTATAACATAGGGTGACACAGAACTAGCTCCAGTTCATCAATGTAATGTAGGCATGTATTCCGAATATAGTCATACGTGCTTATGGAAAAGAACTTGCATGACATCTTTTTTCCTACCCTCCTGTGGCAGCGGGGTCCTATTGGAAACTAAGGGATATTAAGGCCTCCTTTTAATAGAGTACCAGACCAAAGCATTAACACTTAGTGAATACATGAACTCCTCAAACTACGGTCATCACCGGTAAGTATCCCGATTATTGTCACTTCGGGGTTAACGGATCATAACACATAATAGGTGACTATAGACTGGCAAGATAGGATCAAGAACTCACATATATTCATGAAAACATAATAGGTTTAGATCTAAAATCATGGCACTCGGGCCCTAGTGACAAGCATTAAGCATAGCAAAGTCATAGCAACATCAATATCAGAACATAATGGATACTAGGAATCAAACCCTAACAAAACTAACTCGATTACATGATAAATCTCACCCAACCCATCACCGTCCAGCAAGCCTACGATGGAATTACTCACGCACGACGGTGAGCATCATGAAATTGGTGATGGGGGAAGGTTTATGATGATGATGGCGACAGATTCCCCTCTCCGGAGCCCCGAACGGACTCCAGATCAGCCCTCCCAAGAGAGATTAGGGCTTCGCGGTAGCTCTATATCGTAAAACGTGATGAATCGTTCTCTCTGATTTTTTTCTCCCCAAAGGTGAATATATAGAGTTGGAGTTGAGGTCGGTGGAGCACCAGGGGGCCCACGAGGCAGGGGGCGCGCCCCCACCCTTGTGGACAGGGTGTGGGCCCCCTAGCCTTGATTCTTTCGCCAGTATTTTTTATATATTCCAAAAATATTCTCCGTTGATTTTCAGGTCACTCCGAGGACTTCTATTTCTGCACAAAAATAACACCATGGCAATTCTGCTGAAAACAGCGTCAGTCTAGGTTAATTCCATTCAAATCATGCAAGTTAGAGTCCAAAACAAGGGCAAAAGTGTTTGGAAAAGTAGATACATTGGAGACGTATCAGCCTGCATGCAGAACAGAGCCTTCATCTTGTTCTTCAGCCTCTTAGCCTAAGAGGGCTCAGAAGATGAAGGCGAGTATCCATCAGAGATGTCCTCATCTGCTTCCTCCTCCTCAATCTCATCCTCATCCACATCCATCTTAGCAGCCTCCGCCTCAGCACGGGTAGTGGTGTTAGCCCACTTGTTCTTGATGTGCAGCTTGATAGGCTCGTGGCGGGTCCAGTTTGGAGCAGAAAAGTCTTCCTCCGGAAACATCTTGTCCCAAGTCTTCGAGATTAGAAGGTGCAGGTATGGACCATAGATGGGAACTTTGTGATTGTAGACCGCAAACCTGAGCTCACTCCACATGATATGAGAGATGTCCAGAGGCTGGGTGGCATGACGACGCGCCTCCTCGCACAGAAGCAACATATCCATGAGATAAGCATGCACCTTATCTTTGTCACCGATGCGAGGAAAGAGAGTGTTGTAGAAGATTCGGTGCATGACATCTAGGAAGGGGTTGAGCACCCAAGTCTGAGTGCCATTGGGAAGCTTGTTCTCCACAAGAAACGGTAGAAGCTTGTCCTTGTTGGCAGACTCGGCGTTGCCGTGAGGGCGGGCGCCAATGGGCACATCGGGCCCATCATCAAGGACATGCAGGAGCGTCATGAATTCCTTCCAGGTAGCAGACAGCTTCTTCCCATTGGTCATCGAAGTCATAGTCCACTCCCCATCCATGTGAAAGTGGACGGAGGCAAAGAACTGCGCCACTAGCTCCGGGTCAAAGTCCATATGGAACGCGATGAAGTCTTCAATGCCAAACTGCTCGACCAAGTCTAGTGTCTCACCAAAGTAGTTCCGGTCCTTCCTCAGATGATTCATATCAATCCACTGCATTGGAACATAAAGGTTGTGCTTGGTCTTGATCACATCAATGTATATGAGATTCCGTGCTTGGTCCAGAAAAACTCACACCCTCTGACATTCTCATGAGGATTCACATAGGGATCGATCCTCCTTCGAATGATGAACTCTGATTGAGGCAGCTCGTCCATGCCCTGAACTGGCTCCTTGTTCCGGTTGGCAGTCTTCTTGACATTGCGTTGTGGGGCATTGGAGCCCTCCGGAGCTTCTTGATTGCGAAGACGCTTGGAGCTTGTGTCGTGGCTTGGGTTCGAGCGACGGACATTGGAGGCACCACCTATGACACACAACACCAGAACACACGAGAGAAATGAGAAGGATCAATGCAAAGACCACGGCAAAAACAAATGAAACACGTAGAAAAAAGATTGGGTAGTTGCCACAAGGAAGGTTCGAAGTCAGCGGTAGTATCGCACCTCTAAGTGGAACTAAAATTTTACTGCCGCTCTAGCCGCGGTAGTACCGCGCCGGGATGGCACGGTAGTACCGCGCCTAGGGCGGAAGTAAAATTTTACTTCCGCGCTGCTCCCGGTAGTACCTCCCCAGAGGAGCGGTAGTACCGTACGATGTAGAAGCGGCCTGAGCGGTAGTACCATACAGGAGGTGCGGTAGTACCGCTCGGGATCAGATCCGTGAAGAACAGATCTAGGCACATCCGCAACATTTGAGTGGTACTACGGTTGATCAAAAATACCATGTGGCAACATACCAAATAGCATTTCTACTACACTACAACTCTCCTACATCCTACTCTTGCAAAGATTTGGCCTAAAATCTCAAGAACAACACCCAGAACCTAGAGGCAAAACAACGAAGCAAAGAGAGAGGGATTTGGGGAGAAACCTTGTTCCATGGCAAGAGGACGGGGTGGGGATCGATCCCACCGGTCAGAATGCGAGGAGAGCGGCCGGAGACGGAGATCCGGCGAGGTCCTCCAACACCATTCTTGGCCAGGAGAGAGAGAGACGAAGTGGGGAGACGGAGTTGAATGGGTATGGGGAGTTGGAACTCCCCCTGCCCGCTCTTAACCCCCACCCGCTCGTGACGGCGTGGTAGTACCACGGGTAATCGCGGTAGTACCGCCCGGGCGGAAGTACCGCACGCAGGGCGGTAGTACCACTCATCCAGCGGCAGTAAAAAATTACTGTCGTGCTGGTTGTGGTAGTACCGTGCTCATCTCCTGCGGTAGTATTGTGGCTAGCCACGGTAGTACCGTAGACCCAAGAAAGTGCATGTTTCGACAAAGAGAAAAACATGGCCTTTGCACAACAGCCTTCAAGCGACCGGACACGCAAACGCGCACACACACACGAGGCACCTTAGACACACACAAGGCAGAAAGAAGAAGGCAAAAGACAACAAGGACTAACCACGAAACACAACCTCTCCAAAGAGGGTGGCCGGAGCCACCTATGTTTGAGTCAGTTTGTATGGCACCGCGAAGAGTTATCCTTGGGCCCATGAAAAAAACTCATCTTTGAAGCACAAGTACCATAAAAAATGGCTAATGTGAAAGAATTGATCAATTTATGCATAATGGGGGGAGGGAGAGTTCATTGAGAGAACAACACTCCCCCTATGTCCATGCCTACACCTAAACAAGATATCAAGATGAGTATGGTGTGGTGTGCAAGGGTTCAAGCCACATTGCTCGAATCAATGATATTTAGCTCATGCCTTAACTCACGAAATCTTGCTTCATCCAAGGGCTTCGTGAAGATATCTGCAAGGTTATCATGAGTGTTGACACAGTTGAGCTTGATCTCCCCTCGCCTAATATGAACCCGGATGAAGTGATACTGAATCTCAATATGCTTCATCTTGAAGTGTTGCACCAGGTTGAGAGAAATCTTGATGGCACTTTCATTGTCACACCAAAGAGGCACTTTGTCACAAATGACACTGTAATCCTTTAAAGTTTGCCTTATCCATAGAAGTTGTGCACAACAACTACTGGCGGCCACATACTCCGCTTCGGTGGACGAGAGAGACACACAACTTTGCTTCTTAGACCAACTCACCAAAGAGCAACCAAGGAATTGGCACCCCCCGGAAGTTGACTTCATATCCACTTTGTCTCCCGCCCAATCAGAGTCCGAGTAGCTTATAAGGTTGAAGTTTGCTCCTCTTGGGTACCATAAGCCAAAGTTTGGGGTATGAGCCAAATATCGAAAGATTCGCTTGACCACCACATAGTGGCTTTCCTTAGGTGCGGCTTGAAACCGTGCACAGATTCCCACACTCAAGATGATATCCGGTCTAGATGCACAAAGGTAAAGGAAGGAGCCAATCATGGAGCGATATACCTTTTGATCCACCGCTTTACCATTGGGATCTATGTCAAGTTGGCATTTGACGGACATTGGAGTGGAAGCCGGCTTGAAATCACTTAGCTTGAATCTCTTGAGCATGTCTTGAGTGTATTTGGCTTGGTTGATGAAGGTTCCTTCTCTTCCTTGCTTGATTTCGAACCCGAGAAAGAACTTCAACTCTCCCATCATGGACATCTTGAACTTTGAGGTCATGAGAGTGGCAAACTCCTCATTGAAAGCTTTGTTAGGAGAACCAAAGATAATATCATCAACATATAGTTGGCATACAAACAACTCCCCTTTGACCTTCTTGGTAAAAAGAGTGGGCTCGATTTTACCAATTCCAAACCCACAATCTTGCAACAACTCGGTAAGGTGCTCATACCACGCACGTGGGGCTTGTTTAAGGTCATATAGCGCCTTATCGAGTTGGTACCCATGATCGGGAAAATAGGGATCCTCGAACCCCAGTGGTTGTTTGACATACACCAACTCATTAATAGGACCATTAAGAAAAGCACTCTTCACATCCATTTGTTGCAACTTAAAGTTATGATGAGAAGTATAAGCAATCAATAGACAAATGGATTCAAGGTGAGCAACGGGACCAAAGGTTTCACCGTAGTCAATACCCTCGACTTGGGAGTAGCCTTATTGAGGGAGTCCTGGATTAGGGGGTCTCCGAACAGCCGGACTATATCCTTTGGCCGAACTGTTGGACTATGAAGATACGAGATTGAAGACTTCGTCCCGTGTCCGAATGGGACTCTACTTGGCGTGGAAGGCAAGCTAGGCAATACGGATATGTATATATCCTCCTTTGTAACCGACCTTGTGTAACCCTAGCCCCCTCCGGTGCCTATATAAACCGGAGGGTTTTAGTCCGTAGGACAAGATACAACCATACCATAGGCTAGCTTTTAGGGTTTAGCCTCTCTCATCTCATGGTAGATCGACTCTTTTAATACTCATATAATCAAGAACAATCAAGCAGGACGTAGGGTATTACCTCCATCAAGAGGGCCCGAACCTGGGTAAACATCGTGTCCCCTGCCTCCTGTTACCATCCGCCTTAGACGCACAGTTCGGGACCCCTACCCGAGATCTGCCGGTTTTGACACCGACATTGGTGCTTTCATTGAGATTTCCACTATGTCATCACCATAAGGCTTGATGGCTCCTTCGATCATCGCTAGCGATGCGGTCCAGGGTGAGGCTTTCCTCCCCGGACAGATCTTCATATTCGACGGCTTTGCACTGCGGGCCAATTCGCTTGGCCTTCTGGAGCAGATTGAGAGCTACGCCCCTGGCCATCAGGTCAGATTCGGAAACTTGAACTACATGGCCGACATCCGCGGAGACTTGATCTTCGACTGATTCGGGCCCATGTCGGACGCGCCGTGTAGTCGTGACGAGCATGACGTAACTCTGCCGTCGGACAATGTTCGGGAGATCGCATCCGCAACTACTCTGTCCATCAATCCGGAGCAAGTTGCGCCATCTGAGAGCAGAGGGATGGACCCCACCATGGAGGCCGCACTCTCAGTGGCGTTAGAGCTGGATACTGACTTGACTCCTTACGAGAGCCATGTCGCTGAACCACTTGATTCATCTCCGGCCACGGACTCCGAGCCGCTCATATCCGTGCCCGTCAAATCCGACTGGGCGCCAATCATGGAGTTCACCTCCGCGGATATCTTTCAGCACTCACCTTTAGGAGATGTGCTAAATTCATTAAGGTCTCTCTCCCTGTCAGGAGAACCTTGGCCGAACTATGTCCAGCTAGAATGGGATGCGGACGACGAAGAAATTCACTGCCCACCCACCACCCACTTAGTAGCCACTGTCAACGACTTAATTGACATGCTCGACTTCAGCTCCGAAGACTTCGACGGTATGGACGACGAAGCCGGAGACGAACAGGATCCACCACCCTTGGGGCAATGGACCGCCACCTCATCATATGATATATATACATGGTGGACACCCCCAAAGAAGCCAATGGCGCCGAGATAGCGGAGGATGACCCCTCCAAGAAGCAACCCAAGCGCCGACGTCAGCGGCGCCTCTCTAAGTCCCGCCACAGCAAGAGCAGTGATACCGGCATAGGAGATAATAACACTCCGGATAGCGCTGAAGACAACAACAATCCCCTCCAGCACGGTGCAGAGCTAGAGGACGAACAAGCTAGCCACCGGAGGAGGACAATTACATGCCTCTCTCCGAAGACGAGGCGAGCCTCGGCGACGACGAGTTTATCGTGCCTGAGGACCCCGTCGAGAAAGAGCGCTTCAAGCGCTGTCTTATTGCCACGGAAAATAACCTAAAGAAGAAACAACAATAGCTTCAAGCTGATCAAGACTTGCTAGCAGACAGGTGGACCGAAGTCCTTGCGGCCAAGGAGCATGAACTCGAGCGCCCGTCCAAGAGTTACCCAAAATGCAGGTTACTACCTCACCTCGAGGAGGAAGCATTGAAACCTCATTCACCAGTGTATGATGCGGCTGACCGGCCACTACGCGGCCGAGCCAGAGAGGCGTTTCAGCCTAAAGTTCAGACCGCACCCCGTCGCCACTCAGTCAAAAATACTAAGGCCTGGGGCAACACAGAGGACCTGCGAGACATCTTGGACAGTAAGGCAAAAATTGCAAGGTCAATATATGGGAAACGGGCACGTGCGCCCACACGGGACGATGATCATCGCGCCGGATACACCAAGAGTAAATCCAGCCGGGCCGAATATAGCAGACAAGACTCATACGAACTATGTCGGGATATAGCCCGGCACAGAGGTGCCGCACACCCCCTATGCTTCACTGATGAAGTTATGAATCATGAATTCCCGGAGGGTTTCAAACCCGTAAATATCGAATCATACGATGGCACAACAGATCCTGCTGTATGGATTGAAGATTTCCTCCTTCACATCCACATGGCTCGCGGTGATGATCTACATGCCATCAAGTACCTCCCACTAAAACTCAAAGGACCAGCTCGACATTGGCTGAATAGCTTGCCAGCAGATTCCGTTGGCAGTTGGGAGGATCTGGAAGATGCATTTCTTGACAACTTCCAGGGCACTTATGTGCGGCCACCGGATGCTGATGACTTGAGCCACATAACCCAGCAGCCAGGGGAATCGGCCAGACAATTCTGGACACGGTTCCTGACTAAGAAAAATCAAATTGTAGACTGTCCGGATGCAGAGGCCCTAGCGGCATTCAAGCATAACATCCGCGACGAGTGGCTCGCCCGCCACCTCGGCCAGGAGAAGCCGAAATCTATGGCAGCCCTCACGACACTCATGACCCGCTTTTGCGCGGGCGAGGACAGCTGGCTGGCTCGCAGCAACAACACATCGAGGAATCCGGATACCTCGGATACCAAAGATGCTAACGGTAGGCAGCGTCGTAATAGACCAAAGCGCCGCAATAACGGCAATAACACCGAAGATACGGTAGTCAATGCCGGATTCAGAGGCTCTAGATCCGGTCAGCGGAAAAAGCCATTTAAAAGAAATACTCCGGCTCCGTCCAGTCTGGATCGCATACTGGATCGCTCGTGTCAAATCCACGGCACCCCGACAAGCCAGCCAATCACACCAACAGAGAATGTTGGGTGTTCAAGCAGGCCGGCAAGTTAAATTCCGAGAACAAGGACAAGGGGCTGCATAGCGATGATGAGGAGGAGCCCCGGCCGCCGAACACAGGAGGACAGAAGGGGTTTCCCCCACAAGTGAAGACAGTGAACATGATATACGCAACCCACATTCCCAAGAGGGAGCAGAAGCGTGCACTAAGGGACGTCTACGCGATGGAGCCCGTCGCCCCAAAGTTCAACCCATGGTCTGCCTGTCCGATCACCTTCGATCGCAGGGACCACCCCACTAGCATCCGTCATGGTGGATCCGCCACACTGGTCCTAGACCCCATCATTGACGGATTTCACCTCACTCGAGTCCTTATGGATGGCGGCAGCAGCCTGCACCTGCTTTATCAGGATACAGTGCAAAAAATGGGTATCGATCCCTCGAGAATTAAACCCAGAAAAACCACCTTTAAAGGTGTCATCCCAGGTGTAGAGGCCCATTGCACAGGCTCAATCACACTGGAAGTGGTCTTCAGATCACCGGATAACTTCTGAAGCGAAGAGTTAATCTTCGACATCGTCCCGTTTCGCAGTGGCTACCATGCACTGCTCGAACGGACAACATTTGCAAAATTCAATTCAGTGCTGCATTACGCATACCTCAAGCTCAAGATGCGAGGACCTCGCAGGGTTATAACAGTAAATGGAAACACAGAACGCTCGCTCTGTACGGAAGAGCACACTACGGCCCTTGCAGCAGAGGCACAAAGCAACCTGTTCAGGTAGACCACTCATTCAGTGTCACAGCCCCCGAACACCTTCAAGCGAGTCAGAAACAAGCTGCAACAGGATCGCCTGGCACGATCAGAGCTCGCCTAGCAGTCCAGCCCCTGTCCCAGTCCCAGTGAAGCGACGAAAACCGTGCCACACGTACATAACTACGCATTGAAAATACCATGAACATAGGCGGGGGCACAATCAGGACACGCCCCACATTGTGGCTTAACCACACTAGGGGCTGTACACCTGTGACATTCCTTTTCTCTTTCAGGGCCTAACTCTTTGGAAGCCCTTTCCGGCAGTACGATTGCCGAACACATTCCGGAAGAAACAACCAAGGCGGCAAGAAGCTAGGATGAACACGGGAACCGCCAGGTGGTCTCTAGTAATACTTGATATACCCGTTTTTCACTATTTATGCATAGCTTGCCCTGGGATAAGACATTTCGAATTGTCCTACTTTATGCTTATTGCACTACTTGTACCAGTACGCTTCGACGTATTATTCAAATAACAATGCATATCATTAATCTGTCATTGCATTATTTAAGTTTTTCTCTTTTCTCTTATATGTCCATTTACGACAATCCGCACCCGCACGTTCGGGTACAGTCAGTACGCCAGGGGCTCTCGTTTACCCCATAATACGGCGCAGAAGTACGAACACTTTCGACAGTGCGGCACCCCGAACTTATAGCATTATATGCATCAGCTCCGAATCATGTCTTTGGTCAAATGTTGGGTCGCCCGGCTCCCATGCTTTGGTACCTTACGTTCCGCTATATCGGCTAAGGTAGCGGTGGGAGAACTACTGCGATTGTGTCCTGGTTCTTCTGGACGAGAACCTCAGTAGAGAAAGCCAAAAACTGACTGTCATGATAAGGCGAGAGACTGGTCGCTGTTCGAGAGGTCTCAAGTCCTTAAAGACTTTTTCCGCTTCGGGCAAGGAGTCGGCCTTGTCCGGCTTAGGCGTGTATAGCGCCCCAAATTCGTCCCTACGAATACCAGGGGCTTCGCCAAAAATTTAAAATTATAGACTTCTATGGCTAAGTGAGAGTGATAAAGCATTATAGTCCGATTGCCTGGTTCACTGCACTGAACACCTCCCTTAAAGGACCCAAAATTGGGGTAAAGATTGTTCAGATTTACCCCGAACACCCCAGAACTAGTTACATGGGGGTAGAAGCCGACGACTGGCCAACTCTCAGATTTTATAAAAATG
Organism: Triticum aestivum; assembly: GCF_018294505.1. NCBI lineage: Eukaryota > Viridiplantae > Streptophyta > Magnoliopsida > Poales > Poaceae > Triticum > Triticum aestivum. Next base: position 570,119,732 of record NC_057812.1, read on the forward strand.
GCCGCACAGAAGGTAATATTTTAAATTAAGAAAGCGTCGCATGGTGCAAAAGAACTCGTTTCATATTACAGGATCACATGGGCATGTTCATTCAAAAATTACATCCTTGGCACCCTCATCTGCCACTAAGCGGGAACCCTTCAGGACGCTCTCACAATAATTCTCAGGGCAGCGATGCTCCTTGCCCTCCGGCGGCCCCTCCTTCACCAACTTCACGACGTCCAGCTTCGCCCGGGCAATAGCCATGCGTGCACCTTCGATGCAGACAGACCATTTGATGACTTCAAGCCATGGGCAGGCTTCCACAAGCCGCCTCACCAGACCGAAGTAGCTGCCGGACAGGGGCTTGCCAGGCCACATCCGGACTATAAGGCCCCCCATGGCCTGTTCGGCCGCCTTGTGAAGTTCGACCAACTACTTCAGCTGGTCTCTCAAGGACATGGGGTGTTCGGTCCTAGTATACTGAGACCAGAACAACTTCTCCGCTGAGCTCCCTTCCTCAGCCCGGTAAAACTCCGCGGCATCCAGTACACTGCGAGGAAGATCTGGAAACGCTCCTGGAGAGCTCCGAACTCGGGTAAGAAAAAGGAAAGTCTCCTTCACATGCTTGCTTTGCATATTGAATGCCTTACCCGTTGCTATCTTCTTCACCGTGTCAATCTCCTGGAGGGCCTTGTGGGCTTCGGCCTTGGCGCTCCGGACGCTTTCAAGCGCCTGCGCGAGCTCGGACTCTCGCGTCTTGGAGTCCAGCTCCAAGGACTCATGCTTTTTGGCGAGAGCCTCTAGCTCTTGATGCACCTCGCCTACTCGGGCTTCTTGTTTCTCCTGTTCCAGGCGTTCTTTGGCCGCTTTGTCTTCGGCCTCAGACACCGCCTTCCTCAGGGTCTCCACCCCGGTCGTGGCCCCTGACAAATTCATGATCGATCCTATTAGTTTACACCCGAACTTCTTTTTAACTATATAGACAGGGGTATATCTTACCTTTGCTCTCTTCGAGCTGCCCCTTGGTGAGGATGAGCTCATCCTCGGACCGCTTCAGGGCCTGCTTCAGCGCAGAAACCTCCACAGTACGTGCGGCAGCAGCCAGCAGTGAAGCCTGCACATACACATAGACATACTCTAATTAGACTCCTGAGTTATCATTTGATCCTCTATTCGGTTTTTCTTCACGAATGCCGAACAGAGCATCAGGGGCTACTATCTATGCGGTAATATTTTCTTATATTTTGAATGCTTACCTCAAAGCCTGTTAGGAGGCTGGCGCAAGCTTCGGTCAGTCCGTTTTTGGCGGGCTGAACCTTCTCGACCACCGCACTCATCATAGTGCGGTGCTCTTCTGCGATAGCGCTATGAAGCGCTTCCAGCAAGGTGTCCGGTGCCTCTGGTTGGACAGAGGACACCAGCACGGATGGTTGGCCCCCCTTAATGGGGGACCGCCTGCCGGAGTCCGGAATCATCGAAGGTTCCGGCGCAGTGTCCGGCTGGGGCCCGAACTCGAAGCCCGTAGGAGCCTTGCTCCCTTGGTACCCAGGGCCCAGGAGGTCGCCGTGAGGCGCCCCCAGGATCACCTCCCCTTGGCTCGGTGCCTTTTGAGACAACACCTCAGCGTTGTCCGTAGGGCGAGGGGTGGAAGCCGTCGGAGGAGAACCGCTGTTCATATCCGACGAGTCCAAAGAGTCGCTCGACGAGGGTACGTCGAGATGAGCTCGGGAAGGACTGCATGATCATGTTCGGCATGAGGAAAGGCAGTACAATAAAACATACCATGAAGCACTATGGTGTCCGGACACTTACGGCTTCGCGAGGGGCTTGTCCCTGGGTAGCCACTCGTCGCCGCTGTCGTCGGCCGTCGTGGCACAGTCCGGAGGGAGGGTCTTTCCCTTCTTGGACCCTTCGGCCTCCCTGGATGGGTCGACCTTCCTTTTCTTGTCTCCCCCGGCTGGGGGGGAGAGCTTTTCTCCTCCTCCTCGTTTCCGTGGGAGGAGTGCATGTCAGAGTCATCGGACGATGAGCCCGATGTAACCTTGCACCGGAGACCCTTTCGGGTCCCCGTGGCCTTCTTCTTGGCCTTCTTTTCCGGCACCTCGTAAGGTGCCGGAGTCAACATCTTCGCTAGAAAAGCGTCTGCAGGATCTTTGGGCAGGGGGGCTGGGCAATCAAGCTGCTCCGCTGTCTCTCTCCAGTCCTGTTAATAACATGAAAGCTTAGATCCAGCACATAACTAAACCAGGGCGAATAAATACCCTGAGAGATATAAAATCCTACCGGATGGGCGCGGCGCTTTGCGCTGAGTCTGCGGTCCTCGGTAAGGGAGGGAGGCATCTCGGCGCCCTTGAACAGCACCCTCCAGACGTCCTCGTGCGTCGTGTCGTAGAGCTCTCGTAGCGTCTGGTGCTTGGCCGAGTTGAACTCCCACAAAACAAATGCCCGTCGTTGGCACGGAAGGATCCGGTGGAAGAGCATAACCTGGACCACCTTGACAAGCTTGATTTTCTTGTTCGTCATGTTCTGGATGCAGGTCTGGAGTCCGGTCAGCTCTACCGCAGAACCCCAGGACAGACCCTTCTTTTTCCAGGAGGTGAGCCGCGTGGGGATTCCGAATTGAAATTTGGGGGCCGCCACCCAGTTGGAGTCGCGCGGCTCGGTGATGTAGAACCACCCCGATTGCCACCCCTTTATGGTATCCACGTAGGTGCCCTCGAGCCAGGTGACATTAGGCATCTTGCCCACCATGGCGCCTCCGCACTCTGCTTGCTGGCCACCCACCACCTTCAGTTTGACATTGAAGGTTTTCAGCCATAGGCCAAAGTGGGGCCTGATGCGGAGGAAGGCCTCGCACATGATGATAAACGCCGAGATGTTGAGGATGAAATTGGGGGCCAGATCATGAAAATCCAGCCCGTAGTAGAACATGAGCCCACGGACAAACGGGTGGAGAGGAAATCCCAGTCCGCGAACGAAATGGGTAAGAAAAACTACCCTCTCATGGGGTTCGGGCGTGGGGACGATCTGCCCCGCATTTGGCAGCCGGTGCGCGATATCCGCGGCCAAGTATCCGGCTTCCCGTAACTTTTTGATGTTCTCCTCCATGACGGAGGAGACCATCCACTTGCCTCCTGCTCCAGACATGATTGGAGTGGTTCGAGAAGAAGAACGCGAGCTTGGGCGCTAGAGCTCGAGTGTGCGGGAATGGGTAAGAGAGAAGGAAGGAGGCGTGGGTGAAAAAGTAAATCTTTGTCCCTTTATAAGGGCAGAGGAGGCGATGATTCTCCCCACTTGGCTGGCAAAAACCGCTTATTCCCCAGGCACCGTAATTGATGGCGCGGTTGGGTTACCCACGCCCGTATTGATGAGAATCCCGTGATAAGGGGAACATGATCTCTGCTTTGACAAGACGTATCAAGAAAACTGCCTCGCGATATATGTGGAGCTGGTTGAGAAAAGCGGTTTGAATAATAACCGGGGCCATGGTGTGATGTGATGCTGTCAAAACGTGTCAGCAGATTAGATTTGTGGAAATATTATTCTCTCTACGGTGGTATGTGGAACTTATTTTGCAGGGTCAGACACTATCCTCATATTCAAACTCTTCCATGGTGTATTCGGAGGAGGACCCCGCCTTGCAATGCCAAAGACAATACTGCGCGCCGGACTCATCGTCATTGAAGCCTGGTTTAGGGGCTACTGAGGGAGTCCTGGATTAGGGGGTCTCCGGACAGCCGGACTATATCCTTTGGCTGGACTGTTGGACTATGAAGATACGAGATTGAAGACTTCGTCCCGTGTCCGGATGGGACTCTACTTGGCGTGGAAGGCAAGCTAGGCAATACAGATATGTATATCTCCTCCTTTGTAACCGACCTTGTGTAACCCTAGCCCCCTCCGGTGCCTATATAAATCGGAGGGTTTTAGTCTGTAGGACAAGATACAATCATACCATAGGCTAGCTTTTAGGGTTTAGCCTCTCTGATCTCGTGGTAGATCGACTCTTGTAATACTCATATCATCAAGAACAATCAAGCAGGACGTAGGGTATTACCTCCATCAAGAGGGCCCGAACATGGGTAAACATCGTGTCCCCTGCCTTCTGTTACCATCCGCCTTAGACACACAGTTCGGGACCCCCTACCCGAGATCCGCTGGTTTTGACACCGACACTTATGCTACCAACCGAGCCTTGTTGTTGCGAACGGTAATCCCATGATCATCTTGCTTATTCTTGAATATCCACTTGGTTCCAATGACATTATGGTTCCCCGTTGGCCTTGGAACCAATCTCCACACCTTGTTGTGCTCGAAGTTGTTGAGTTCTTCATGCATGACATTAAGCCAATCCGGATCCTCGAGTGCCTCATAGACCTTTTGGGGTTCAACACAAGACACAAACGCATGATGTTCACAATAGTTTGCTAATTGTCTATGAGTGTTTACCCCCTTTCGTATGCTTCCAAGCACATTCATCATGATATGACCCTTGGTAGTGAGCTTGGATGCAATCTTGGCAGCACGATGCTCCAATTCCTCCTCAGGAGTGAGTTGAGGAGCGGTAACTTGATCATCTTGTGCGTTGTCTTGAGCTTGTTCTTGATCTTGATCTTTCTCTAGATCTTGAACTTACTCGAAGGTGAGAACTTGATCTTGGGCTTCACTTGGTGGTTCAACACCATCTTGAGGTTGATCTTGCCCTTGATCTTGTTCATGGGGTTGAGGGCCTTCACTTTGTTCTTTGGAAGCATGTGGGTCTTGGGTTGGTGATGGTTCCTAAGGGAGTCCTGGATTAGGGGGTCTCCGGACAGCCGGACTATATCCTTTGGCCGGACTGTTGGACTATGAAGATATGAGATTGAAGACTTCGTCCCGTGTCCGGATGGGACTCTACTTGGCGTGGAAGGCAAGCTAGGCAATACAGATATGTATATCTCCTCCTTTGTAACTGACCTTGTGTAACCCTAGCCCCCTCCGGTGCCTATATAAACCGGAGGGTTTTAGTCCGTAGGACAAGATACAATCATACCATAGGCTAGCTTTTAGGGTTTAGCCTCTCTCATCTCGTGGTAGATCGACTCTTGTAATACTCATATCATCAAGAATAATCAAGCAGGACGTAGGGTATTACCTCCATCAAGAGGGCCCGAACCTGGGTAAACATCGTGTCCCCTGCCTCCTGTTACCATCCGCCTTAGACGCACAGTTCGGGACCCCCTACCCGAGATCTGCCGGTTTTGACACCGACATTGGTGCTTTCATTGAGAGTTCCACTGTGTCGTCACCATAAGGCTTGATGGCTCCTTCGATCATCGCTAGCGATGCGGTCCAGGGTGAGGCTTTCCTCCCCGGACAGATCTTCATATTCGGCGGCTATGCACTGCGGGCCAATTCGCTTGGCCTTCTGGAGCAGATTGAGAGCTACGCCCCTGGCCATCAGGTCAGATTCGGAAACTTGAACTACACGGCCGACATCCGCGGAGACTTGATCTTCGACGGATTCGGGCCCATGTCGGACGCGCCGTACAGTCGTGACGAGCATGACGTAACTCTGCCGTCGGACAATGTTCGGGAGATCGCATCCGCAACTACTCCGTCCATCAATCCGGAGCAAGTCGCGCCATCCGAGAGCGGAGGGATGGACCCCGCCATGGAGGCCGCACTCTCAGTGGCGATAGAGCCGGATACTGACTTCACTCCTTACGAGAGCCGTGTCGCCGAACCACTGGATTCATCTCCGGCCATGGACTCCGAGCCGCTCATATCCGTGCCCGTCGAAGTCCGACTGGGCGCCGATCATGGAGTTCACCTCCGCGGATATCTTTCAGCACTCACCTTTAGGAGATGTGCTAAATTCATTAAGGTCTCTCTCCCTGTCAGGAGAACCTTGGCCGAACTATGTCCGGCTAGAATGGGATGCGGACGACGAAGAAATTCGCTGCCCACCCACCACCCACTTAGTAGCCACTGTCGATGACTTAACTGACATGCTCGACTTTGGCTCCGAAGACTTCGACGGTATGGACGACAAAGCCGGAGACGAACAGGATCCACCGCCCTCGGGGCACTGGAACACCACCTCATCATATGATATATACATGGTGGACACCCCCAAAGAAGCCAATGGCGATGAGACAGCGGAGGATGACCCCTCCAAGAAGCAACCCAAGCGCCAACGTCAGCGGAGCCGCTCTAAGTCCCTCCACAGCAAGAGCAGTGATACCGACACAGGAGATAATAACACTCCGGATAGCGCCGAAGACAACAACAATCCCCTCCAGCACGGTGCAGAGCTAGAGGACGAACAACCTAGCCCTCCAGAGCAGGCAGCAGATGGATAACCGGAGGAGGACAATTACATGCCTCTCTCCGAAGACGAGGCGAGCCTCAGCGACGACGAGTTTATCGTGCCTAAGGACCCCGTCGAGCAAGAGCGCTTCAAGCGCCGCCTTATGGCCACGGCAAATAGCCTAAAGAAGAAACAACAACAGCTTCAAGCTAATCAAGACTTGCTAGCAGACAGGTGGACCGAAGTCCTTGCGGCCAAGGAGCATGAACTCGAGCGCCCGTCCAAGAGTTACCCAAAGCGCAGGTTACTACCTCACCTTGAGGAGGAAGCATTGAAACCTCATTCACCAGTGTACGATGCGGCTGACCAGCCACTACGCGGCCGAGCCAAGGAGGCATTTCAGCCTAAAGATCAGACCGCACCCCGTCGCCACTCAGTCAAAAATACCAAGGCCCGGGGCAACACAGAGGACCTACGAGATATCTTCGACAGTAAGGCAAAAATTGCAAGGTCAATATATGGGACACGGGCACGTGCGCCCACATGGGACGATGATCGTCGCGTCGGATACACCAAGAGTAAATCCGGCCGGGCCGAATATAGCAGACAAGACTCATACGAACTACGTCGGGATATAGCCCGGCACAGAGGTGCCGCACACCCCCTATGCTTCACTGATGAAGTTATGAATCATGAATTCCCGGAGGGTTTCAAACCCGTAAATATCGAATCATACGATGGCACAACAGATCCCGCTGTATGGATTGAAGATTTCCTCCTTCACATCCACATGGCTCGCGGTGATGATCTACATGCCATCAAGTACCTCCCACTAAAACTCAAAGGACTAGCTCGGCATTGGCTGAATAGCTTGCCCGCAGATTCTGTTGGCAGTTGGGAGGATCTGGAAGATGCATTTATTGACAACTTCCAGGGCACTTATGTGCGGCTGCCGGATGTTGATGACTTGAGCCACATAACCTAGCAGCCAGGGGAATCGGCCAAACAATTTTGGATATGGTTCCTGACTAAGAAAAATCAAATTGTAGACTGCTCGGATGCAGAGGCCCTAGCGAACATTCAAGCATAACATCCGCGACGAGTGGCTCGCCCGCCACCTCGGCCAGGAGAAGCCAAAATCTTTGGCAGCCCCCACGACACTCATGACCCGCTTTTGCATGGGCGAGGACAGCTGGCTGGCTCGCAGCAACAACACATCAAGGAATCCGGATACCTCGGATACCAAAGATGCTAACGGTAGGCAGCGTCGTAATAGACCAAAGCGCCGCAATAACGGCGATAACACCGAAGATACGGCAGTTAATGCTAGATTCAAAGGCTCTAGATCCGGTCAGCAGAAAAAGCCATTTAAAAGAAACACTCCGGCTCCATCCAGTCTGGGTCGCATACTGGATCGCTCGTGTCAAATCCACGGCACCCCCGACAAGCCAGCCAATCACACCAACAGAGAATGCTGGGTGTTCAAGCAGGCCGGTAAGTTAAATGCCGAGAATAATGACAAGGGGCCGCACAGTGATGACGAGAAGGAGCCCCGGCCGCCGAACACAGGAGGACAGAAGGGGTTTCCCCCACAAGTGAATACGATGAACATGATATACGCAACCCACATTCCCAAGAGGGAGCGGAAGCGTGCACTAAGGGACGTCTACGCGATGGAGCCCGTCGCCCCAAAGTTCAACCCATGGTCTGCCTGTCCGATCACCTTCGATCACAGGGACCACCCCACTAGCATCCATCATGGTGGATCCGCCGCACTGGTCCTAGACCCCATCATTGACGGATTTCACCTCACTCGAGTCCTTATGGATGGCGGCAGCAGCCTGAACCTGCTTTATCAGGATATAGTGCAAAAAATGGGTATGATCCCTCGAGAATCAAACCCAGAAAAACCACCTTTAAAGGTGTCATCCCAGGTGTAGAGGCCCATTGCATAGGCTCAATCACATTGGAAGTGGTCTTCAGATCATCGGATAACTTCTGAAGTGAAGAGTTAATCTTCGACATCGTCCCATTTCGCAGTGGCTACCATGCACTGCTCGAACGGACAACATTTGCAAAATTCAATGCAGTGCCACATTACGCATACCTCAAGATCAAGATGCGAGGACCTCGCAGGGTTATAACAGTAAATGGAAACACAGAACGCTCGCTTTGTATGGAAGAGCACACTGCGGCCCTTGCAGCAGAGGCACAAAGCAACCTGTTCAGGCAGACCACTCATTCAGTGTCACAGCCCCCGGACACCTTCAAGTGAGTCCAAAACAAGCTGCAAAAGGATCGCCTGGCATGATCAGAGCTCGCCTAGCAATCCGGCCCCAGTCCCAGTCCCAGTGAAGCGACGAAAACCGCGCCGCACGTACATAACTACGCATTGAAAATACCATGAACATAGGCGGCGGCACAATCAGGACACGTCATGCATTGTGGCTTAACCACACTAGGGGTTGTACACCTGTGACATTCCTTTCCTCTTTCAGGGCCTAACTCTTTGGAAGCCCTTTCCGGCAGTACGATTGTCGGACATATTCCGGAAGCAACAACCAAGGCGGCAAGAAGCTAGGATGAACACGGGAACCGCCAGGTGGTCTCTAGTAATACTTGATATACCCATTTTCACTATTTATGCATAGCTTGCCCTGGGATAGGACATTTCGAATTGTCCTACTTTATGCTTATTGCACTACTTGTACTAGTACGCTTCGACGTATTATTCAAATAACAATGCATATCATTAATCTGTCATTGCATTATTTAAGTTTTTCTCTTTTCTCTTATACGTCCATTTACGACAATCCGCACCCGCACGTTCGGGTACGGTCAGTACGCCAGGGGCTCTCGTTTACCCCACAATACGGTGCAGGAAGTCCGAACACTTTCGACAGTGTGGCACCCCGAACTTATAGCATTATATGCATCAGCTCCGAATCATGTCTTTGGTCAAATGTTGGGTCACCCGGCTCCCATGCTTTGGTACCTTACGTTCCGCTATATCGGCTAAGGTAGCGGTGGGAGAACTACTCCGATTGTGTCCCGGTTCTTCCGGACGAGCACCTTAGTAGAGAAAGCCAAAAACTGACTATCATGATAAGGCGAGAGACTGGTCGTTGTTCGAGAGGTCTCAAGTCCTTAAAGACTTTTTCCGCTTCGGGCTAGGAGTCGGCCTTGTCCAGCTTAGGCGTGTATAGCGCCCCAAATTCGGCCCTCCGAATACCAGGGGCTTCGCCAAAAATTTAAAATTATAGACTTCTATGGCTAAGTGAGAGTGATAAAGCATTATAGTCTGATTGCCTGGTTCGTTGATGAACACCTCCCTTGAAGGACCCAAAATTGGGGTAAAGAGTGTTCAGATTTACCCCGAACACCCCAGTACTAGTTACATGGGGGTAGAAGCCGACGACTGGCCAACTCTCAGATTTTATAAAAACGGCCACACAGAAGGTAATATTTTAAATTAAGAAAGCGTCGCATGGCGCAAAAGAACTCGTTTCATATTACAGGATCACATGGGCATGTTCATTCGAAAATTACATCCTTGGCACACTCATCTGCCACTAAGCGGGAACCCTTCAGGACACTCTCACAGTAATTCTCGGGCAGCGATGCTCCTTGCCCTCCGGCGGCCCCTCCTTCACCAGCTTCACGGCATCCAGCTTTGGCCAGTGCACCTTCGCTCGGGCAAAAGCCTTGCGTGCACCTTTGATGCAGACGGACCGCTTGATGACTTCAAGCCGTGGGCAGGCTTCCACAAGCCGCCTCACCAAACCGAAGTAGCTGCCGGACAGGGGCTCGCCAGGCCACATCCGGACTATAAGGCCCCTCATGGCCTTTTCGGCTGCCTTGTGAAGTTCGACCAACTGCTTTAGCTGGTCGCTCAAGGACACGGGGTGTTCGGTCCCAGTATACTGAGACCAGAACAACTTCTCCGCTGAGCTCCCTTCCTCAGCCCGGTAAAACTCCGCGGCATCCAGTACATTGCGGGGAAGATCTGCAAACGCTCCTAGAGAGCTCCGAACTCGGGTAAGAAAAAGGAAAGTCTCCTTCACATGCTTGCTTTGCATATTGAATGCCTTACCCGCTGCTATCTTCTTCGCCGCGTCAATCTCCTGGAGGGCCTTGTGGGCTTCGGCCTTGGCGCTCCGGACGCTTTCAAGCGCCTGCGCAAGCTCGGACTCTCGCATCTTGGAGTCAAGCTCCAAGGACTCGTGCTTTTTGGCGAGAGCCTCGAGCTCTTGCTGCACCTCGCCTACTCGGGCTTCTTGTTTCTCCCGTTCCAGGCGTTCTTTAGCCGCTTTGTCTTCGGCCTCGGACACCGCCTTCCTCAGGGTCTCCACCTCGGTCGTGGCCCCTGACAAACTCATGAATATCCTATTACTTTACACCCGAACTTCTTTTTAACTATATAGACGGGGGTATATCTTAGCTTTGCTCTCTTCGAGCTGCCCCTTGGTGAGGCTGAGCTCGTCCTCATACCGCTTCAGGGCCTGCTTCAGCGTAGAAACCTCCACAGTACGTGCGGCAGCGGACAATAGTGAAGCATGCACATACACATAGACATACTCTAATTAGACTCCTGAGTTATCATTTGATCCTCTATTCGGCTTTTCTTCACGAACGCCGAACAGAGCATCAGGGGCTACTATCTGTGCAGTAATATTTTCTTATATTTTGAATGCTTACCTCAAAGCCTGTTAGGAGGCTGGCACAAGTTTCGGTCAGTCCGTTTTTGGCGGACTGAACCTTCTTGACCACCGCACTCATGATAGTGCGGTACTCTTCTGCGATGGAAGCGCTGCGAAGCGCTTACAGCAAGGTGTCCGGTGCCTCTGGTTGGACAGAGGACACCGGCACGGATGGTTGGCCCCCCTTAATGGGGGACCGCCTGCCGGAGTCCGGAACCATCGAAGGTTCTGGCGCAGTGTCCGGCTGGGGCCTGAACTCGAAACCCGTAGGAGCCTCGCTCCCTTGGTACCCAGGGTCCAGGAGGTCGCCGTGAGGCGCTCCCATGATCACCTCCCCTTGGCTCGGTGCCTTTTGAGACAACACCTCGGCGTTGTCCGTACGGCGAGGGGTGAAAGCCGTTGAAGGAGAACCGTTGTTCATATCCGACGAGTCCAAAGAGCGCTCGATGAGGGTACGTCGAGATGAGCTCGAGACGGACTGCATAATCATGTTCGGCATGAGGAAAGGTAGTACAATAAAACATACCATGAAGCACTATGGTGTCCGGTCACTTACGACTTCGCCAGGGGCTTGTCTCTGGGTAGCCACCCGTCGCCGCTGTCGGCGGCCGTCGTGGCACAGTCCGGAGGGAGGGTCTTTCCCTTCTTGGACCCTTCGGCCTCCCCGGATGGGTCAGCCTTCCTTTTCTTGTCTCCCTTGGCTGGAGGGGAGAGCTTTTCTCCTCCTCCTCGTTTCCGTGGGAGGAGTGCGCGTCGGAGTCATCGGACGATGAGCCCGATGTAACCTTGCGTCGGAGACCCTTTCGGGTCCCCGTGGCCTTCTTCTTGGCCTTCTTTTCCGGCACCTCATAAGGTGCCGGAGTTAGCATCTTCGTTAGAAGAGCATCTGCAGGATCTTCGGGCAGGGGGGCTGGGCAATCAAGCTGCTCCGCTGTCTCTATCCAGTCATGTTAATAACATGAAAGCTTAGATCCAGCACATAACTAAACCAGGGCGAATAAATACCCTGAGAGATATAAAAGCCTACCGGATGGGCGCGATGCTTTGCGCTGAGTCTGTGGTCCTCGATAAGGGAGGGAGGCATCTCGGCGCCCTTGAACAACACCCTCCAGACGTGCTCGTGCATCGTGTCGTAGAGCTGTGCAGCGTCTGGTGCTTGGCCGAGTCGAACTCCCACAAAACAAATGCCCGTCGTTGGCATGGAAGGATCCGGCGGAAGAGCATAACCTGGACCACGTTCACGAGCTTGATTTCCTTGTTCGTCATGTTCTGGATGCAGGTCTGGAGTCCGGTCAGCTCTACCGCGGAACCCCAGGACAGACCCTTCTTTTTCCAAGAGGTGAGCCGCGTGGGCATTGCGGATCGAAATTTGGGGGCCGCCACCCATTTGGAGTCGCGCGGCTCGGTGATGTAGAACCACCCCGATTGCCACCCCTTTATGGCATCCACGTAGGTGCCCTCGAGCCAGGTGACATTAGGCATCTTGCCCACCATGGCGCCTCCGCACTCTGCTTGCTGGCCACCCACCACCTTCGGTTTTACATTCAAGGTTTCAGTCATAGGCCGAAGTGGGGCCTGATGCGGAGGAAGGCCTCACACACGACAATAAACGCCCAGATCATGAAAATCCAGCCCGTAGTAGAACATGAGCCCGTGGACAAATGGGTGGAGAGGAAATCCTAGTCCGCGGACGAAATGGGTAAGAAAAACTACCCTCTCATGGGGTTCGGGCGTGGGGACGATCTGCCCCGCATTTGGCAGCCAGTGCACGATATCCGCGGCCAAGTATCCGGCTTCCCGTAACTTTTTGATGTTCTCCTCCGTGATGGAGGAGACCATCCACTTGCCTCCTGCTCCGGACATGATTGGAGTGGTTCAAGAAGAAGAACGCGAGCTTGGGCGCTAGAGCTCGAGTGTGCGGGAATGGGTAAGCGAGGAGGAAGGAGGCGTGGGTGAAAAAAGTAAATCTTTGTCCCTTTATAAGGGCGGAGGAGGCGATGAGTCTCCCCACTTGGCTGGCAAAAACCGCTTATTCCCCAGGCGCCGTAATTGATGGCGCGGTTGGGTTACCCACGCCCGTATTGATGAGAATCTCGTGATAAGGGGAACACGATCTCTGCTTTGACAAGACGTATCAAGAAAACTGCCTCGCAATATGTGCGGAGCTGGTTGAGAAAAGCGGTTCGAATAATAACCGGTCCATGGTGTGATGTGATGCTGTGAAAACGTGTCAGCAAATTAGATTTGTGGAAATATTATTCTCTCTACGGTGGTATGTGGAACTTATTTTGCAGGGTCAAACACTATCCTCATATTCAAACTCTTCCATGGTGTATTCGGAGGAGGACCCCGCCTTGCAATGCCGAAGACAATACCGCGCGCCGGACTCATCGTCATTGAAGCCTACTTCAGGGGCTACTGAGGGAGTCCTGGATTAGGGGGTCTCTGGACAGCCGGACTATATCCTTTGCCCGGACTGTTGGACTATGAAGATACGAGATTGAAGACTTCATCCCGTGTCCGGATGGGACTCTACTTGGCGTGGAAGGCAAGCTAGGCAATACGGATATGTATATCTCCTCCTTTGTAACTGACCTTGTGTAACCCTAGACCCTCCGGTGCCTATATAAACCGGAGGGTTTTAGTCCGTAGGACAAGATGCAATCATACCATAGGCTAGCTTTTAGGGTTTAGCCTCTCTGATCTCGTGGTAGATCGACTCTTGTAATACTCATATCATCAAGAACAATCAAGCAGGACGTAGGGTATTACCTCCATCAAGAGGGCCCGAACCTGGGTAAACATCGTGTCCCCTGCCTCCTATTACCATCCGCCTTAGACGCACAGTTCGGGACCCCCTACCCGAGATCCGCCGGTTTTGACACCGACAGTTCCACTTGAGTGGAACATTGTCCTTCTCCTTCAGCCATAAGGGGTTCCTCAACAGGTAGGATAAAACCAACACCCATTCTTCTTATGGCTTGGGGAGGAATTTCATCACCTACATCACAATGTACCACTTTGGTCCACATGGGAGATGTTATTCTCATCAAACTCCACGTTACACGTCTCCTCAATAAGTCCCGTGGACTTATTGAGGACACGGTAAGAATGAGAGTTTGTAGCATAACCAAAAAAATATGCCATCATAAGCTCTAGCCTCAAATTTAGACAAACGAACACCTTTCTTGAGAATGAAACACTTACACCCGAACACCCGAAAGTACTTGAGGTTGGGTTGTTACCGGTCAGTATCTCATATGGATTTTTGTTAAAGCCTTTGCGGAGATAGAGCCGATTGGATGCATGACATGCCGTGTTGATGGCTTCGTCCCAAAAGTTGTAAGGATACTTGAACTCCGCCATCATGGTCCTTGCCGCATCCGTCAACGTCCGGTTCTTCCTATCCGCTACACCATTTTATTGAGGGGTGTAAGGTGCGGAATATTGATGCTTGATCCCCTCATGACTAAGAAACTCATCCAAGGTGTAGTTCTTGAACTCGGTGCCGTTGTCACTTATCGTCAAAATCTTTACATTGTGTTGGCGTTGAGCTTAATTTGCAAAGTTAATGGCGGTTTGTTGGGTCTCACTCTTCCTCTTGAAGAAGTATACCCAAGTGTATCTTGAATAATCATCCACAATCACCAAGCAATACTTTCTACTCCCAAGACTATCAAAGGATGGAGGCCCAAAGAGATCGAAGTGAAGGAGTTCCAAAGGCCTCTTCGAGTAAACGATAGTCGTGGGAGGGTGAGCCTTCTCATGTAGCTTTCCTTCGATACAAGCACTGCAAGCATGGTCTTTGGCAAAACTAACATTTGTTAGTCCACAGACATGGTCCCCTTGAGAAGACTTTGCAAAGATCTCATATTGACATGGGCTAAACGGCGATGCCAAAGCCATCCCACGTCAACTTTATCCATTAGGCATGTCGTGGTCTTAGTGGGTCGCTCCGAAAATTTAATCACATAGAGAACGTTCTTGACATGCCCAACAAAGGCTACTTTAAGAGTCTTGCTCCACAAGAGGGCCATGATACGTCTCCAACGTATCTATAATTTTTGATTGCTCCATGCTATATTATCTACTGTTTTGGACTATATTGGGCTTTATTTTCCACTTTTATATTATTTTTGGACTAATCTATTAACCGGAGGCCCAGCCCAGAATTGCTGTTTTTTTGCCTATTTCAGTGTTTCGAAGAAACAGAATATCAGACGGAGTCCAAACGGAATAAAATCTTTGGGAACGTGATTTTCTCACCGAATGTGATCCAGGAGACTTGGACCCTGCTCCCAGGAACAAAAGAGGCGGTCGCGAGGGTGGAGGGCGCCCCCCCTAGGGTGCGCCCCCTGCCTCGTGGGCCCCTCGTTGCTCCTCACTTCTTCCTCCTATATATACACACGTACCCCCAAACGATCAGAATAGGAGCCAAAAACCTAATTCCACCACCGCAACTTTCTGTATCCACGAGATCCCATCTTGGGGCCTGTTCCGGAGCTCCGCCGGAAGAGGGCCGTCATCACGGAGGGCTTCTACATCATCCTAGCCTCTCCGATGAAGTGTGAGTAGTTTACCTCAGACCTTCGGGTCCATAGTTAGTAGCTAGATGGCTTCTTCTCTCTTTTTGGATCTCAATACAATGTTCTCCCCCTCTCTTGTGGAGATCTATTCGATGTAATCTTCTTCTTTTGCGGTGTGTTTGTTGAGACCGATGAATTGTGGGTTTATGATCAAGTCTATCTATGAACAATATTTGAATCTTCTCTGAATTCTTTTATGTATGATTGGTTATCTTTGCAAGTCTCTTCGAGTTTCGTTTGGTTTGGCCAACTAGATTGGTAGTTCTTGCCATGGGAGAAGTGCTTAGCTTTGGGTTCGATCTTGCGGTGTTCTTTCCCAGTGACAGAAGGGGCAGCAAGACACGTATTGTATCGTTGCCATCGAGGATAACAAGATGGGGTTTATTTCATATTGCATGAATTTATCTCTCTACATCATGTCATCTTGCTTAAAGTGTTACTCTGTTTTTAACTTAATACTCTAGATGCATGCTGGATAGCGGTCGATGAGTGGAGTAATAGTAGTAGATGCAGAATCATTTCGGTCTACTTGTCACGGACGTGATGCCTATATACATGATCATGCCTAGATATTCTCATAACTATGCTCAATTCCGTCAATTGCTCAACAGTAATTTGTTCACCCACCGTAGAAAACTTATGCTCTCGAGAGAAGCCACTAGTGAAACCTATGGCCCTCGGGTCTATTCTCATCATATCAATCTCCATCACTTTTATATTGTTTTGCTATTTACTTTGCTTTTTACTTTTTACTTTGCATCTTTATATCAAAAATACCAAAAATATTCTATCTATCAGATCTCACTCTCGTAAGTGACCGTGAAGGGCTTGACAACCCCTAATCGTGTTGGTTGCGGGTAGCTATCGCTTTGTGCAGGTACGAGGGACTTGAGCGTGGGCTCCTACTGGATTGATACCTTGGTTCTCAAAAACTGAGGGAAATACTTACGCTACTCAGCTGCATCATCCCTTCCTCTTCGGGGAAAACCAACGCAAGCTCAAGACGTAGCAAGAAGGATTTCTGGCGCCGTTGCCGGGGAGTCTACGCAAAAAGTCAACATACCAAGTACCCATCGCAATCCCTATCTCTCGCATTACATTATTTGCCATTTGCCTCTCATTTTCCTCTCCCCCAATTCACCCTTGCCGTTTTATTCGCCCTCTCTTTCTCTCTCTATCCTCCCTCTCGTTTGCTATTTGCCTCTTTTGCCCGTTTCTTGTTTGCTCGTATGGTTGGAATAGTCATTTATTTATTACTAAACAGAGAACTAATATCTATGGATCCTCATCCGCTTGTCAATCTTTTTAAGAGATCCAATTATGATGAACCAATTCCTAGTGATTTGGATGCACAAGATTATCTTTATAAGCTTTTGCCTGAAATCCATAAATCTGAAAATTGTGATGAAGTGCTTCACGATAGATCTTTGAATAAAAAGCATGACTGCAATGATTTTATTATAAATTCTCTTGATGTCAATTGTGCTAATAATATGCAAAACCCTAAGCTTGGGGATGCTAGTTTTGCTATGTCCTCTACTTGTTGCAATGATCATGATTGGGGTGATTCTTCTTTTGATCTTGAAAATTTATTTAAACCCCATGATGAATATGAGATTGATTATAATGTTTGCAATAATTTTGGAAGTGGGTTTGGAAGAATGTCAACTTTAGCTCCCACATATTTGGAGAATGTTCAATCTTATGAAGTTTTTGATAAAAGTGGGTTTGGAAAGGTCGTGACTTTAGTTAATGTTAATCCCACTATTTTGGAAGAGTGTCAACTTTGCACGCATGTGGATTGTGTTGAAAATATTTTATGTGATAGCTATTTTGTTGAATTTACTTATGATCCTACATATAATTATTATGAGAAAGTAAAATATGGTGGTAGAAATTTCCATGTTACTAAATTACCTCTCGTTATGTTGAGATTGCTATTGTTTCCTTCCGCTTCCTTGCATATGCTAGTTTTCGCTTGCCTTGATAATTTGTTTGCCTATAAAATGCCTATTCATAGGAAGTATGTTAGACTTGGATGTGTTTGTCACGTGTTTTATGATGCTCTGTTTGTGCTTCAATTCTTGTCTTTCATGTGAGCATCATTAAAATTATCAATGCCTAGCTTTAAGGATTTAAAGAAAAGTGCTTGTTGGGAGTCAACCCAATATTTATCCTTGCTGTCATTTAATAAATAAATTATTTAGCCTCTGTTTTGGTTGTGTTTTTTTGTGTTTAATTAGTGTTTGTGCCAAGTAGAACCTTTGGGAAGACTTGGGGAAAGTCTTGTTGAACTTGCTGTAAAAAACAGAAACTTTAGCGCTCATGAGAACTGCTGTCATTTTTATTTGAAGAGTGCTATTTAGTTAATTATTTTTGCAGATGATTAATAGATAAATTCCTCACGTCCAGCATTTTATTTTAGAATTTTTGGGGTTCCAGATCTTGCGCTAGCTACAGATTACTACAGACTGTTCTGTTTTTGACAGATTCTGTTTTTCGTGTGTTGTTTGCTTATTTTGATGAATCTATGGCTAGTAAAATAGTTTATAATCCATAGAGAAGTTGGAATACAGTAGCTTTAACACCAATATAAATAAATAATGAGTTCATTACAGTACCTTGAAGTGGTCTTTTGTTTTCTTTCGCTAACGGAGCTCACTTGTTTTCTATTTTGAGTTTTGTGTTGTGAAGTTTTCAAGTTTTGGGTGAGTTCTTTTGATGGATTATGGAACAAGGAGTGGCAAGAGACTAAGCTTGGGGATGCCCATGGCACCCCCAAGATAATCCAAGGACACCAAAAAGTCAAAGCTTGGGGATGCCCCGGAAGGCATCCCCTCTTTCGTCCACTTCCATCGATAATTTACTTGGAGCTATATTTTTATTCACCAACATGATATGTGTTTTGCTTGGAGCGTCTTGTATTATTTGTGTCTTTTTTTGTTAGTATGCCACAATCATCCTTGCTTTACACACCTTTTGAGAGAGTCATCTATGAATTAAAATTTGATAGAATACTCTATGTGCTTCACTTATATCTTTTGAGCTATGTAGTTTTGCTCTACGTACTTCACTTATATCTTTTGAGCGTTATAATTTTGCTCTATGTGCTTCACTTAGATCTTTTAGATCACGGTGGTGGTTTGTTTTAAATAAACTATTGATCTCTCATGCTTCACTTAAATTATTTTGAGAGTCTTAATAGCATGGTAATTTGCTTAACATAAATATGCTTAGTGTTCAAGATATGTGAAATTTTCTTTTGAGTGCGTTGAATACTAAGAGAAGATTGAAGCATGATAATTGTTTTGAGATATGGAGGTGATAATATTAGAGTTATGCTAGTTTAGTAGTTGTGAATTTAAAGAATACTTGTGTTAAAGTTTGTGATTCCCGTAGCATGCACGTATGGTGAACCGTTATGTGATGAAGTCGGAGCATAATTTATTTATTGATTGTCTTCCTTATGAGTGGCGGTCGGGGACGAGCGATGGTATTTTCCTACCAATCTATCCCCCTATGAGGATGTGCGTAATACTTTGATTTGATAACTTCTAGATTTTTGCAATAAGTATATGAGTTCTTTATGACTAATGTTGAGTCCATGGATTATATGCACTTTTTCCCATCCTTCCACCATTGCTAGCCTCTCTAATACCGCGCACCTTTCGCCGGTATCATACACCCACCATATACCTTCCTCAAAACAGCCACCATACCTACCTATCATTTCATTTCCATAGCCATTCCGAGATATATTGCCATGCAACTTTCCACCGTTCTGTTTATTATGACACGCTCCATCATTGTCATATTGCTAGCATGATCATGTAGTTGACATTGTATTTGTGGCAAAGCCACCATTCATAATTCTTTCATACATGTCACTCTTGATTCATTGCATCTCCCGGTACACCGCCGGAGGCATTGATATAGAGTCATATTTGTTCTAAGTATCGAGTTGTAATTGTTGAGTTGTAAGAAAAATAAAAGTGTGATGATCATCATTTTCTAGAGCATTGTCCCAAGTGAGGAAAGGATGATGGAGACTATGATTCCCCCATAAGTCGGGATGAGACTCCGGACGAAAAATAAATAAAAGAGGCCAAAGAAGCCCAAAAAAAGAGAGAAAGAAAAGAGGCCATAAAAAAGAAGAAAAGGCCCAAATAAAAATAAATAAATAAAAAATGAGAGAAAAAAGAGAGAAGGGACAATGTTACTATCCTTTTACCACACTTGTGCTTCAAAGTAGCACCATGATCTTCATAGTAGAGAGTCTCTCATGTTATCACTTTCATATACTAGTGGGAATCTTTCATTATAGAACTTGGCTTGTATATTCCAATGACGGGCTTCCTCAAATTGCCCTAGGTCTTCATGAGCAAGCAAGTTGGATGCACACCCACTTAGTTTCTTTTTGAGCTTTCATATACTTATAGCTCTAGTGCATCCGTTGCATGGCAATCCCTACTCACTCACATTGATATCTATTGATGGGCATCTCCATAGCCCGTTGATACGCCTAGTTGATGCGAGACTATCTTCTCCTTTTTGTCTTCTCCACAACCACCATTCTATTCCACCTATAGTGCTATATCCATGGCTCACACTCATGTATTGCGTGAAGATTGAAAAAGTTAGAGTATGAAACAATTGCTTGGCTGGTCATCGGGGTTGTGCATGATTTAAATACTTTGTGTGGTGAAGATAGAGCATAGCCAGACTATATGATTTTGTAGGGATAACTTTCTTTGGCCATGTTATTTTGAGAAGACATAATTACTTTATTAGTATGCTTGAAGTGTTATTATTCTTTATGTCAATATGAACTTTTGTCTCAAATCTTTCTAATCTGAATATCCATACCACAATTAAGAAATTTTGCATTGAAAGTATGCCAAGTAGCACTCCGCATCAAAAATTCTCTTTTTATCATTTACCTACTTGAGGACGAGCAGGAATTAAGCTTGGGGATGCCTGATACGTCTCCAATGTATCTATAATTTTTGATTGCTCCATGCTATATTATCTACTGTTTTGGACTATATTGGGCTTTATTTTCCACTATTATATTATTTTTGGGACTAACTTATTAACCGGAGGCCCAGCCCAGAATTGATGTTTTTTGCCTATTTCAGTGTTTCGAAGAAACAGAATAGCAGACGGAGTCCAAACGGAATAAAATCTTCGGGAACGTGATTTTCTCACCGAACGTGATCCAGGAGACTTGGACCCTACTCCAGGTGGTCACGAGGGCGGGGGGCGCCCCCCCTAGGGCGCGCCCCCTGCCTCGTGGGCCCCTCGTTGCTCCTCCGGCGTACTTCTTCCTCCTATATATATACATGTACCCCCAAACGATCAGAACAGGAGCCAAAAACCTAATTCCACCGCTGCAACTTTCTGTATCCATGAGATCCCATCTTGGGGCATGTTTCGGAGCTCCGCCGAAAGAGGGCCGTCATCACGGAGGGATTCTACATCATCCTAGCCTCTCCGATGAAGTGTGAGTAGTTTACCTCAGACCTTCAGGTCCATAGTTAGTAGCTAGATGGCTTCTTCTCTCTTTTTGGATCTCAATACAATGTTCTCCCCCTCTCTTGTGGAGATCTATTCGATGTAATCTTCTTCTTTTGCGGTGTGTTTGTTGAGACCGATGAATTGTGGGTTTATGATCAAGTCTATCTATGAACAATATTTGAATCTTCTCTGAATTCTTTTATGTATGATTGGTTATCTTTGCAAGTCTCTTCGAATTATCCGTTTGGTTTGGCCAACTAGATTGGTAGTTCTTGCCATGGGAGAAGTGCTTAGCTTTGGGTTCGATCTTGCGGTGTTATTTCCCAGTGACAGAAGGGGCATCAAGACACATATTGTATCATTGCCATCGAGGATAACAAGATGGGGTTTATTTCATATTGCATGAATTTATCTCTCTACATCATGTCATCTTGCTTAAAGCGTTACTCTGTTTTTAACTTAATACTCTAGATGCATGCTGGATAGCGGTCGATGAGTGGAGTAATAGTAGTAGATGCAGAATCGTTTCGGTCTACTTGTCATGGACGTGATGCCTATATACATGATCATGCCTAGATATTCTCATAACTATGCTCAATTCTGTCAATTGCTCAATAGTAATTTGTTCACCCACTGTAGAAAACTTATGCTCTCGAGAGAATCCACTAGTGAAACCTATGGCCCCCGGGTCTATTCTCATCATATCAATCTCCATCACTTCTATATTGTTTTGCTATTTACTTTGATTTTACTTTTTACTTTGCATCTTTATATCAAAAATACCAAAAATATTCTATCTATCAGATCTCACTCTCGTAAGTGACCGTGAAGGGCTTGACAACCCCTAATCACGTTGGTTGCGGGTAGCTATCGCTTTGTGCAGGTACGAGGCCACGGTATCAATATCAAAGAAAGTGGCAAAGCCCATGAGTGCAAGTTGACGAACGGAAAGTAAATTGTATGCAAGCTCAACAAGCATGACTTTCTCAATCGTGAGATCATGAGAAATGACAACCTTGCCAAGTCCTAATACCTTAGAAGACGAGGCATCACCCCACTCGACATTGGTGGGCATAGATGGAATCTTGTGCACGTCCACCACCAAGTCCTTGCTTCCGGTCATATGATTAGTGGCTCCACTGTCGAGCAACCAAGTGCTACCTCTTGAGCACTGCATTGGTTTTCCCTTGAAGAGGAAAGGGTGATGTAGCAAAGTAGCGTAAGTATTTCCCTTAGTTTTTGAGAACCAAGGTATCAATCCAGTAGGAGATCACGCTCGAGTCCCACACACCTACACAAACAAATAAGAACCTCGCAACCAACGTGATAAAGGGGTTGTCAATCCCTTCACGGTCACTTACGAGAGTGAGATCTGATAGATATGATAATATAATATTTTTGGTATTTTTATGATAAAGATGCAAAGTAAAATAAACGGCAAAAGAACTAACTAGGTGTTGGAAGATTAATATGATGGAAGATAGACCCGGGGCCATAGGTTTCACTAGTGGCTTCTCTCAAGAGCATAAGTATTACGGTGGGTAAACGAATTACTGTCGAGCAATTGATAGAATTGAGCATAGTTATGAGAATATCTAGGTATGATCATGTATATAGGCATCACGTCCGTGACAAGTAGACCGAAACGATTCTGCATCTACTACTATTACCCCACACATCGACCGCTATCCAGCATGCATCTAGAGTATTAAGTTCATAAGAACAAAGTAACACCTTAAGCAAGATGACATGATGTAGAGGGATAAACTCATGCAATATGATATAAACCCCATCTTTTTATCCTTGATAGCAACAATACAATACGTTTCCCTTTCTGTCACTGGGATCGAGCACCGCAAGATTGAACCCAAAGCTAAGCACTTCTCCCATTGCAAGAAAGATCAATCTAGTAGGCCAAACCAAACCGATAATTCGAAGAGACTTGCAAATATAAACAAATCATACATAAAAGAATTCAGAGGAGAATCAAATATTGTTCATAGATAAACTTGATCATAAACCCACAATTCATCGGATCTCGACAAACACACCGCAAAATAAGGTTACATCGAATAGATCTCCAAGAAGATCGAGGAGAACTTTGTATTGAGATCCAAAGAGAGAGAAGAAGCCATCTAGCTAATAACTATGGACCCGTAGGTCTGAAATAAACTACTCGCGCATCACCGGAGAGGCCATGGAGTTTATGTAGAGGGCCTCCGTGATCAATGCCCCCTCTGGCGGAGCTCCGGAAAAGGCCCCAAGATGGGATCTCTCGGGTACGTAAGGTTGCGGCGGTGGAATTAGGTTTTCGTGGAGCTCCTGGATGTTTGGGGGGTACATGGATATATATAGGAGGAAGAAGTACGTCGGTGGAGCAACGAGGGGCCCACGAGGGTGGAGGGCGCGCCCAGGGGGGTAGGCACGCCCCCTGCCTCGTGCCCTCCTTGATCGTTTCTTGATGCACCCTCCAAGTCTCCAGGATCACGTTTGTTGAGAAAATCACGTTCCCGAAGGTTTCATTCCGTTTGGATTCCGTTTGATATTCCTTTTCTTCAAAACCCTAAAATAGGCAAAAAAAAATAGCAATTTGGGTTGGGCCTCCGATTAGTAGGTTAGTCCCAAAAATGATATAAAAGTGTAAAATAAAGCCCATTAACATCCAAAATATATAATATAATAGCATGGAGCAATCAAAAATTATAGATACGTTGGAGACGTATCAAGCATCCCCAAGCTTAATTACTGCTCGTCCTCGAGTAGGTAAATGATAAAAGAAGAATTTTTGATGTGGAATGCTTTCTAACATATTTCTCAATGTAATTTTTCCTTATTGTGGCATGAATGTTCAGATCCGAAAGATTCAAGATAAAATTTTAATATTGACATAAAAATAATAATACTTCAAGCATACTAACTAAGCAATTATGTATTCTCAAAATAACATGTCCAAAGAAAGTTATCCCTACAAAATCATATAGTCTGGCTATGCTCTATCTTCACCACACAAAATATCTAAATCATGCACAACCCCGATGACAAGCCAAGCAATCGTTTCATACTTTTGATGTTCTCAAACTTTTTAATCTTCACGCAATATATGAGCGTGAGCCATGGATATAGCACTATTTGTGGAATAGAATGGTGGTTGTGGAGAAGACAAAAAAGGAGAAAATAGTCTCACATCAACTAGGCATATCAACGGGCAATGGAGATGCCCATCAATAGATATAAATGTGAGTGAGTAGGGATTGCCATGCAACGGATGCATTAGAGCTATAAGTATATGAAAGCTCAACAATAGAAACTAACTGGGTGTGCATCCAACTCGCTTTCTCATGAAGACCTAGGGCATTTTGAGGAAGCCCGTCATTGGAATATACAAGCCAAGTTCTATAATGAAAAATTCCCACTAGTATATGAAAGTGATATCATAGGAGACTCTCTATTATGAAGATCATGGTGCTACTTTGAAGCACAAGTGTGGAAAAAGGATATTAACATTGTCCCTTCTCTCTTTTTCTCTTATTCTTTTTTTATTTGGGCCTTCTTTCTTTTTTCTTTTTGGCCTCTTTTTCGTCCGGAGTCTCATCCCGACTTGTGGGGGAATCATAGTCTCCATCATCCTTTCCTCACTTGGGACAATGCTCTAATAATGATGATCATCACACTTTAATTTCTTACAACTCAATACTTAGAACCAAATATGACTCTATCTGAATGCCTCCGGCGGTTTATCGGGATGTGCAATGATGCATGAGTGACATGTATGAAGAATTATGAACGGTGGCCTTGCCACAAATACGATGTCAACTACATGATCATGCAAGCAATATGACAATGATGAAGCGTGTCATAATAACGGAATGGTGGAAAGTTGCATGGTAATATATCTCGGAATGGCTATGGAAATGCCATAATAGGTAGGTATGGTGGCTGTTTTGAGAAAGGTATATGGTGGGTTTAAGGTACCGGCGAAAGTTGCGCGATACTAGAGAGGCTAGCAATGGTGAAAGGGTGAGAGTGCGTATAATCCATGGACTCAACATTAGTCATAAAGAACTCACATACTTATTGCAAAAATCTATTAGTTATTGAAACAAAGTATTAAGCGCATGCTCCTAGGGGGATAGATTGGTAGGAAAAGACCATCGCTCGTCCCCGACCGCCACTCATAAGGAAGACAATCAATAAATAAATCATGCTCCGACTTCATCACATAACGGTTCACCATACGTGCATGCTACGGGAATCACAAACTTCAACACAAGTATTTCTCAAATTCACAACTACCCGACTAGCATGACTCTAATATCACCATCTCCATATCTCAAAACAATTATCAAGCATCAAACTTCTCATAGTATTCAATCTATGAAAGTTTTTATATTAAAGCAAATTTCCATGTTGTTCTAAAGGACTCTCAAAATAATATAAGTGAAGCATGAGAGATCAATTATTTCTATAAAATAAAACCACCATCGTGCTCTAAAAGATATAAGTGAAGCATTAGAGCAAAAACTATATAGCTCAAAAGATAAAAGTGAAGCACATAGAGTATTCTAATATATTTCAAATCATGTGAGTCTCTCTAAAAAGGTGTGTACAGAAAGTATGATTGTGGTAAACTAAAAAGCAAAGATTCAAATCATACAAGACGCTCCAAGCAAAACACATATCATGTGGTGAATAAAAATATAGCTCCAAGTAAAGTTACCGATAGACAAAGACGAAAGAGGGGATGCCTTCCGGGGAATCCCCAAGCTTAGGCTTCTTGGTGTCCTTGAGTTTTACCTTGGGGTGCCATGGGCATCCCCAAGCTTAGGCTCTTGCCACTCCTTGTTTCTTAATCCATCAAATCTTTACCCAAAACATGAAAACTTCACAACACAAAACTCAAAATAGAAAATCGCGTGAGCTCCATTAGCGAAAGAAAACAAAAAACCACTTCAAGGTACTGTAATGAACTCATTATTTACTTATATTGGTGTTAAAACTAATGTATTCCAACTTCTCTATGGTTTTTAAACTCTTTTACTAGCCATAGATTCATCAAAATAAGCAAACAACACACGAAAACAGAATCTGTCAAAAACAGAACAGTCTGTAGTAATCTGTAGCTAACGCAACTTATGGAACCCCAAAAATTCTAAAATAAATTGCTGGATGTGAGGAAGTTATCTATTAATCATCTGAAAAAATAATTAACTAAATAGAACTCTCCAAATAAAAATGGCATCAATTCCCGTGAGCGCTAAAGTTTCTGTTTTTTACAGCAAGATCAAAAAGACTTCCCCAAGTCTTCCCAACGATTCTACTTGGCACAAACACTAACTAAACACAAAAAACACAACCAAAACAGAGGCTAGATAAATTATTTATTACTAAACAGGAGAAAAAAGCAAGAAATAAAAATAAAATTGGGTTGCCTCCCAACAAGCGCTATCGTTTAACGCCCCTAGCTAGGCATAAAAGCAAGGATAGATCTAGGTATTGCCATCTTTGGTATTAGGAAAGAAAACAGAAAAATTCTTTTCTATAGCATTTATCTTTCTATTTTGAGATAGCACATGGCCATTAATGGTGGAAGAAAGATTAAGCACGTTACGGAAATTGGCATCTAAGCTAGCCTTCATTTCTTTGATAATTTCATTTTGATAAAAGCACAAAAAAGAGGTAGATTCAACCTTCTCATACATGGGGTGCCCAAATATAGTTTTCATCTTTTCATAGGTATCGATGGGATCCCCCTCAAGAAAACCCTCTTCAAAAATAGAATCTAGAACTTGCTTGAACGAGGAGGGTAGACCAATATAAAAGCTTTTCAGGTAAACCTCAATTTGATATTGTGGCACATAGCTAGCTCGGATCCTTAATAGCCTATCCCAAGCATCTTTCAAAGATTCATCAAGTAAATAATGAAAAGTTCCGGGATCATCTTCATCAAAATTATTCGAATTCTCATTGATAACCCCGGTAGGTCTTTCCATAGCATCATTATTTATGAGCTTAGAGAGGACAGAAGGACTATCCAAGGTAAAACCCGAGAGAGAACCCTTAGCCCTTTTTGAATCGGCCATGGTACAAGAAAACAAATGGGAAAGGAGACGAATAAAATGGCAAGGGTGAAGTGGGGAAGAGGAAAATGAGAGTCAAATGACAAATAATGTAATGCGAAGGATAAGAGTTTGTGATGGGTACTTGATATGTCTTGACTTGTGCGTAGATTCCGGCAACGGTGCCAGGAATGACTCGTTGTCAGGAGTCGAATCTTGACTTAACTTGGCGCGAATCTCCCTAGCAACGGTGCCCGAAATCCTTCTTGCTACCTCTTGAGCATTGCGTTGGTTTTCCCTTGAAGAGGAAAGGGTGATGCAGCAAAGTAGCGTAAGTATTCCCCTCAGTTTTTGAGAACCAAGGTATCAATCCAGTAGGAGATCACGCTCGAGTCCCACGCACCTACACAAACAAATAAGAACCTCGCAACCAACGCGATAAAGGGGTTGTCAATCCCTTCACGGTCACTTACGAGAGTGAGATATGATAGATATGATAAGATAATATTTTTGGTATTTTTATGATAAAGATGCAAAGTAAAATAAACGGCAAAAGAAATAACTAAGTGTTGGAAGATTAATATGATGGAAGATAGACCCGGGGGCCATAGGTTTCACTAGTGGCTTATCTCAAGAGCATAAGTATTATGGTGGGTAAACGAATTACTGTCGAGCAATTGATAGAATTGAGCATAGTTATGAGAATATCTAGGTATGATCATGTATATAGGCTTCACGTCCGCGACAAGTAGACCAAAATGATTCTGCATCTACTACTATTACTCCACACATCGACCGCTATCCAGCATGCATCTAGAGTATTAAGTTCATAAGAACAGAGTAACACCTTAAGCAAGATGACATGATGTAGAGGGATAAACTCATGCAATATGATATAAACCCCATCTTTTTATCCTCGATGGCAACAATACAATACGTGTCGGTTCCCTTTCTGTCACTGGGATCGAGCACCGCAAGATTGAACCCAAAGCTAAGCACTTCTCCCATTGCAAGAAAGATCAATCTAGTAGGCCAAACCAAACTGATAATTCGAAGAGACTTGCAAAGATAAACCAATCATACATAAAAGAATTCAGAGGAGAATCAAATATTGTTCATAGATAAACTTGATCATAAACCCACAATTCATCGGATCTCGACAAACACACCGCAAAAGAAGATTACATCGAATAGATCTCCAAGAAGATGGAGGAGAACTTTGTATTGAGATCCAAAGAGAGATAAGAAGCCATCTAGCTAATAACTATGGACCCGTAGGTCTGAAATAAACTACTCACACATCACCGGAGAGGCCATGGAGTTGATGTAGAGGCCCACCGTGATCAATGCCCCCTCCGGCGGAGCTCCGGAAAAGGCCCCAAGATGGGATCTCTCGGGTACAGAAAGTTGCGGCGGTGGAATTAGGTTTTCGTGGTGCTCCTGGATGTTTGGGGGGTACATGGATATATATAGGAGGAAGAAGTACGACGGTGGAGCAACGAGGGGCCCATGAGGGTGGAGGGCGCGCCCCCTTGCCTCATGCCCTCCTCGATCGTTTCTTGACGCACACTCCAAGTCTCCTGGATCAGGTTTGTTGAGAAAATCACGTTCCCGAAGGTTTCATTCCGTTTGGACTCCGTTTGGACTCCGTTTGATATTCCTTTTCTTCGAAACCCTAAAATAGGAAAAAAGAACAACAATTTGGGCTGGGCCTCCGGTTAGTAGGTTAGTCCCCAAAATGATATAAAAGTGCATTAACATCCAAAATAGATAATATAATAGCATGGAGCAATCAAAAATTATAGATACGTTGGAGACGTATCACCAAGATCCCCCACCGGAAGCAAACACGTGCAAGAGATCAATGCTTGGTTTTAGGTACCCATTTTGTAATGGGTCCTTTGATGTTAGTAACAAGGGTCTTAGGAACCCAAATAGACCATTCAATGTACTCATAAGGAGAACCAACAAATTTAGCATAAACATGCCCATCACTAGCACGACACAACACATAAGAAGGGTTAAAGTCGCCGGATTTGTTGGAAGGGGTGGCATTGCCCTTATTGACACCACCACCCTTCTCATTGTTCTTCTTCTCCTTAGAAGCACCCTCTCCCTCCCTCACAAAAGTTTGCTTGAGAGGAGCAGGTCGTTTGGCCTTGTCATTCTTCTCCTTGTTCTTGGGCTTGGAAGCAAACCCAATTCCCTCCTTGCCCACAACTTCCTTTTGATTGCTCAAAAGGTCGTTGAGGTTCTTCTCACCTTGTATGCAAGACACAAGGCCTTTCTCAAGTTGCTCCTCCAACTTAGCATTCTTCTCCACAAGATGCACATGCTCACAACATGGGTTAGTAGCATTTGCATTATCAATTAAGACCATATGAGGAAAAGTGGCCTTTTCCTTAGTTAGCTTCACTTGGAGTTGATCATGAGACTCTTTGAGGCTAGCACGAGCACCCTTCAAGGGTTTGTGAGCCTTGTCGAGTATATCAAACTCCTCCTTGATTCTAGCAAGATCAAGCCCAAGTTTGGCCTTCTCAGAATTGAGCACACGAGATACAACAAGTGCATGATCAAGATCTTTCTTTAATTTAGCATGATCATCGTTGTGTGACTCCTCAAGAGCCAAACGGTGACCACGCTCTTCCTCAAGAGCATTAGAGAGATCCGATATCTCATCGGCATAGTCACGACTATGTCCCTCCATCTTAGAGATGGTGTCTTCGTGAGCCTCGATCATGTCATTGGCTTCACCAAGTTGTTCCAAGAGAGCAAAAAAGTGCTTCTTAGACTTACCCTTGAGCTTACTCATACAAGACTCAAATTCATTTTCTTCCTCATTAGACCCCTCACTTTCATCAATGAAAATCCGTCAAAGAGGGATTAGTAGTGATGGTAGTTTTGATGTTGGGGGTTACCTTGTTGGTGGCTTTGGCCATGAGGCACTTAGCGGTGATGTTCTCGTTGGGTGAGTCGAAGAGCGACACCCGTGGAGTTGTTGCAATGGCAACGGAGGCCATGTCAACCGTCTCATCGTCTTCATCATTGTCATCATCCTCATTGTACTCTTCATGTGCCACCAACCCCTTGGAAGGAGTCTTCTTGGTGAAGTTGCTCTTGTTGGGGAAGGACTTGGCCTTGTCTTTTCGGATGAGCTTGCCACCATTGTCTTCCCTCTTCTCATATGGGCACTTTGCAACAAAATGGCTCACATTGCCACAATTATAGAAAGTCCTCACACGTTGCTTTCCCTTCACGCCACTTGAGTTGTTCTTGTTGAAGTTGGGCCTTGTGTTCTTCTTGCTCCAAAATTGCCTTGAAGCGAGAGGCATGTGCTCATGGTAAGCATATTTCGTATCTTCGGGGTTGCTCTCCTCTTCTTCCTCTTTGTCCTCTTCTTCCACACTAGCCTTGGCCTTCAAGGCAAGGTTGGGCTTCTTTGCTCTTTGAGAATGCAACACTGCATTGTCGGTGGTCTTGTCCAAGATCCTCATAGCCACAAACTCATCCAACACTTCACTTGAGGACAAGGTGTGGAAGTACGGCCTTTGAAGAATAACGGAGGACATGGCCTTGTGGTAAGGCATCATGGCCTTGAGGAACTTGCGCTTGATCCAATTTTCATCTGTATCCTTGCTCCCATGATC
This sequence comes from Triticum aestivum, assembly GCF_018294505.1. Taxonomy (NCBI): domain Eukaryota; kingdom Viridiplantae; phylum Streptophyta; class Magnoliopsida; order Poales; family Poaceae; genus Triticum; species Triticum aestivum. The sequence goes on from NC_057812.1 coordinate 570,150,512, forward strand.
TCGGAGTGAGACCGCAAGAGTGGTTAATCTCCGGTAAATCTCAAGAGGCTCTTCATCTTCATTCATTGCAAACTCATCAGCTTCATCTTGTACCACTTCATAGTTGGAGCGTTGAATGATTGCGCTTCCTTTGTAAAGGGAAACAACATGGTGCCATGCTTCCTTGGCCACGGTGAAAGGTCAAAGATGTGCAATGTCTTCGGAAGGAATTGCATCTTGGATGATGAAGAGAGCATTCTCGTTGAATCGATGATCCGCGACTTCCCTAGGGGTGAAGTTGCTTGGGTCATGCGGATAGAAGCCTTGCTCAATGATTCTTCAAAGATTAGTATTGACATGATTTAAATGACGTTTAAAGCGATAGACCCAAGAGTCAAAATCCTCATTTTTCACAATCTTAGGAGGAGAAACCACATGATTTAAATGAGTGGAGGGAACCGGTCGTCCATTTGTAAGAGGAGATTCAACATGGGAAAAGATGTCGTTTCCACTTTTACCACTAGACAAAGGAACTTTTGTTGGGGATCGTAGCAATAATTCAAAATTTTCCTACGTGTCACCAAGATCAATCTAGGAGATACTAGCAACGAGAGAGAGGGAGTGCATCTTCATACTCTTGAAGATCGCTAAGTGGAAGCGTTGCAAGAACGCGGTTGGTGGAGTCGTACACGCAGCGATTCAGATCACGGTCGATTCCGATCTAAGCGCCGAACAACGGCGCCTCCGCGTTCAACACACGTACAGCCCGGTGACGTCTCCCACGCCTTGATCCAACAAGGAGAGAGGGAGAGGTTGGGGAAGACTCCGTCCAGCAGTAGCACAACGGCGTGGTGATGGTGGAGGAGCGCGGTACTCCAGCAGGGCTTCGCCAAGCACTACGAGAGACGAGGAGGGAGAGGGGTAGGGCTGCGCCAAGAGAGAGATCAAATCACCTGTGTTGGGCAGCCCCATACCTCAAGTATATATAGGGGAAGGGGAGGGGCTGCGCCCCCTCTAGGGTTCCCTCCCCAAGGGGGCAGCAGCCCTAGATCCCATCTAGGGTGGCGGCTAGAGGGGAGAGGGAGAGAGGGGGGCGCCCTAGGGTGGGCCTTAAGGCCCATCTGGACCTAGGGTTTGCCCCCTCCCACTCTCCCTGCGCCTTGGGCCTTGGTGGGGGTGCACCAGCCTACCTGGGGCTGGTCCCCTCCCACACTTGGTCCACGCAGCCTTCTGGGGCTGGTGGCCCCACCTGGTGGACCCCCGGGACCCTCCCGGTGGTCCCGGTACGTTACTGATAGCACCCGAAACTTTTCTGGTGACCAAAATGGGACTTCCCATATATAAATCTTTACCTCTGGACCATTCTGGAACTCCTCGTGATGTCCGGGATCTCATCCGGGACTCCGAACAACATTCGGTAACCACGTACATACTTTCCCTATAACCCTAGCGTCATCGAACCTTAAGTGTGTAGACCCTACGGGTTCGGGAACCATGTAGACATGACCGAGACAACTCTCCGGCCAATAACCAACAGCGGGATCTGGATACCCATGTTGGCTCCCACATGTTCCACGATGATCTCATCGGATGAACCACGATGTCAAGGATTCAATCAACCCCGTATACAATTCCCTTTGTCTATCGGTATGATACTTGCCCGAGATTCAATCATCGATATCCTGATACCTCATTCAATCTCGTTACCGGCAAGTCTCTTTACTCGTTCCATAATACATCATCCCGTGATCAACTCCTTGGTCACATTGTGCACATTATGATGATGTCCTACCCAGTGGGCCCAGAGATACCTCTCCGTTACACGGAGTGACAAATCCCAGTCTCGATTCGGGTCAACCCAACAGACACTTTCAGAGATACCCGCAGTGCACCTTTATAGCCACCCAGTTACGTTGTGACTTTTGGTACACCCAAAGCATTCCTACGGTATCCGGGAGTTGCACAATCTCATGGTCTAAGGAAATGATACTTGACATTAGAAAAGCTTTAGCATACGAACTATACGATCTTGTGCTAGGCTTAGGATTGGGTCTTGTCCATCACATCATTCTCCTAATGATGTGATCCCGTTATCAACGACATCCAATGTCCATGGTCAGGAAACCGTAACCATCTATTGATCAACGAGCTAGTCAACTAGAGGTTACTAGGGACATGGTGTTGTCTATATATCCACACATATATCTGAGTTTCCTATCAATACAATTCTAGCATGGATAATAAACGATTATCATGAACAAGGAAATATAATAATAACTAATTTATTATTGCCTCTAGGGCATATTTCCAAAAACTTTATCACTAGAAGCTTTTCCCTTGTCGGAGTTAGCATCCGTCACCTTGTTAGTGGGATCGACCACTTCCAACGGTGCGGTGGACAATTTAAGACCATCAAGAAAGTTCTTAAGCATGCCTTTGACCTTGGCCGTCATGGAGGTTTTCAATGTGTCCAAGGCCACATTGAACTCCTCACGTGAGATCGAGGTTCCCCCATCGGCTGTGGACGAGGATGGAATCACATAGGGGTGCTCCTCCTCACCGTCTACGGTGTCAACCATACTCTTCGGACGACAAAGTCCTTAATAAAGAGATGAGGCTCTGTTACCAATTGAAAGGATCGATATAGTTGACTAGAGGGGGGGTGAATAGGCAACTAACAATTTTTAGCTTTTCTTTACCAATTTAAACTTTGCATCAAAGTAGGTTGTCTAGATATGCAACTAGGTGAGCAACCTATATGATGCAACAACAAGCACACAAGCAAGCAAGGGATGCAACACAATATAATCTTGCACAAGTAAAGGTACGAGATAACCAAGAGTGGAGCCGACGAAGACGAGGATGTGTTACCAAAGTTCCTTCCCTTTGAGAGGAAGTGTGTCTCCGTTGGAGCGGTGTGGAGGCGCAATGCTCCCCAAGAAGCCACTAGGGCCACCGTATTCTCCTCACGCCCTCACACAAAGCGAGATACCGTGATTCCACTATTGGTGCCCTTGGAGGCGGTGACCGGACCTTTACAAACAAGGTTGGGGCAATCTCCACAACTTAATTGGAGGCTCCCAACGACACCATGAAGCTTCACCATAATGGAAATTGGCTCCGCGGTGACCTCAACCGTCTAGGGTGCTCAAACACCCAAGAGTAACAAGATCCACAATGGATTAGTGGGGGGAATCAAATTTCTCTTGGTGGAAGTGTAGATCGGGGCTTTCTCAACCAATCCCTAGAAAATCAACAAGGTTGATTGGCTAGGGAGAGAGATCAGGCAAAAATGGAGCTTAGAGCAACAATGGAGCTTAGGGATGGAAGAGGTAGTCAACTCGGAGAAGAAGACTCCCCTTATATAGTGATAGGACAAATCCAACCGTTATCCACTTACCCAGCCTGTGACGCGCGATAGTACCGCACCAGCCATGCGGTACTACCACAAGGGCCTGCGATACTACCACGGGGCACTGCGGTACTACCGCATGCGCGGCAAGAGCCAGACCGACCCTGATGCGTTGAAGCAAAGAGCGGTAGAACCGCCGGAGCGGTACTACCGCAAAGCAAGGTTTGTTTACGCTGGAAAGGCACGGACATATAAAAATACATCTGTGGCTACTTCCGCCGAGTTTCGATCTGTGCAAAAATCCGACACGGTACTGCCGCGAACCTGGAGCGGTACTACCGCGTAGGGCGCGGATGTAAAGAATTACATCCGCCCCTACTTCTGCTCGTGCTGTTGTGCCTGGCCCGAGGCCACGGTACTACCGCGCCCTAGGAGTGGTACTACCGCAATGGACTGCAATACTACCGCGACCGTAGCCGGTATTACCGTGAGCCTCTGCGGTACTACCGCTCCCATGAGCAGTACTACCGCATGCCCAGCACAACCAACACTAGGAGTCCTTCATTTTGTAGAGACACGGATAACTAGAGGATGCTCCAAAGAGCCAACGGAAATGTGGTGTAAAAGGAACAGACGTGTACATGATGATTCTACCCAAACCTTTCCAAAGCGGACCCCCTCTTAATAGTACGACTTTCCTACGACTCAAATCCACCGAAAAGAAACGTAGGAAAAACTCCGTCTTCACTAGACTCCGAGAGGCAACGAATCATCTTGTGCCTGAACATGAGATATCTAAAATGCTCAATGCACACGATTAGTCTGCCAAAACATTGCCGTCAATCACCAAAACCACTAAGGGATAAATATGCCCTTACAATCTTTCCCTTTTTGGTGGATTGATGACAATACGAGATTTGCACAAAGGGAAATAAAATGAAGCATAGGCAAACCCAACATCTATAAGATATAGATGGGCTCCCCCTAGATATGTGTTCTCTAGAGAAGTGCTTTGGACTGCACGACACACATACTAGGATCAACACTCCCCCTATATTTTATAGACGAGGCATATCTTGCAACAAAATAACTAACACGAAGCAAGGAGGCAAGATAACAAATATGAGCGTAAAGTAACGAGAGCACAATCTACTAATCAAACTAGATAACATGATAAGACAATAAGATACGTTGAGAACATATGTCTTACACCATATGATAGGATCAACACCCCCCCTTGCGGTACTACCGCAAGGCAGGGTTTGTCTAGGCTGGGAAGGCACGGACATATAAAAAAACATCCGTGGCTACTTCAACTGAGTTTCGATCTATGCAAAAATCCGACACGGTATTGCCACGAACCTGGAGCGGTACTACCGCGTAGGGCGCGGATGTAAAAAATTACATCCGCCCCTACTTCCGCTCGTGCTGTTGTGCCTGGCCCGAGGCCATGGTACTACCGCGCCCTGGGAGCGGTACTACCGTGAGCCTCTGCGTACTACCGCTCTCATGAGCAGTACTACCGCATACCCAACACAACCAACACTAGGAGTCCCTCATTTTACAGAGACACAGATAAACGGAGGATGCTCCAAAGAGCCAACGGAAAGGTGGTGCAAAAGGAACAGACGTGTACGTAATGATTCCACCCAAACATTTCCAAAGCGGACCCCTCTTAATAGTACGACTTTCCTACGATTCAAATCCACCGAAAAGAAACGTAGGGAAAAGTCTGTCTTCACTAGACTCCAAGGGGCAACGAATCGTCTTGTCCCTGAACATGAGATATCAAAAATGTTCAATGCACACGATTAGTCCGCAAAAGCATTGTCGTCAATCACCAAAACCACTAAGGGATACATATGCCCTTACAACCGACGGGAGGCGGGAGAAACCCTAGCCAAAGGGTCCTCTTTCTTTCATCCGTCCTCTTTTAATTTGATGGATTTTTTCATCTCACACATGATAAATCACCGATGTGATAAGGAAACCATCATGCAAAAATTTGATTCGGTGTTATAATGAGAATTAAAGTTAATATTTATCTTGCCAGTGGGCAACAAAAAAATTGGACATACTTTGTAAAGAAAAAAATACAAGCTTAATAATAGAAAAAAATTATATTGAAAGTCCATGCTTTGAAAAGAAAATGTTTAGAGCACATCTAGATGTGTTTTAGTATTGTACATTTAAATGACTCGATCAAACATAAAGAAGAAGGAAAATACCGCCACGAATCTTCACCTAAAATCAATGGCGTAGGACTTATCTAGATGTGCTTCAGTAAAACCATAAAAAAAATTCACATTAAAATGTATATAATAGAATATATGCGAGGAGAATCTTATTCCATCTTCAGAGTGTCGTCACCATCTCGCCACTCTGAGCATGGCACAAACCCTAACAAAAATAAAAAAATCATGAAAAAAACGAAGCCCTCCACCGGCAAGGCCAGGATCCACCGCGTCTCCATGACCCTAAGACCATAGGAGACGAGATAAGCGATGGTGGCACCACCGGGAGGCGGGAGAAACCCTAGCTAGAGGGTCCTCTTTCTTCCATCAATCCTCTCTTAATTCGATGGATTTTTTTCGTCTCACACATGATAAATCACCCCGTGATAAGGAAACCATCTTGCAGAAATTTGATTCGACGTTATAATGATAATTAAAGTTAATATTTATCCTGCCAGAGGGCAACATAAAAATTGGACATACTTTGTAAAGAAAAAAATACATGCTTAATAGATAAAAATTATAGTGAAAGTCCCTGGTTTGAAAAGAAAAGGCATGTTTAGGGCACATTTAGATGTGCCTTAGTATTGTACATTTAAACGACTCAATCAAACATAAAGAAGAACAAAAAATACCCAGATGAATCTCCACCTAAAATCAATGACCTATGACTTATATGTGCAATGTAGGGCACATCCAGATGTGCTTTGCTTTAGCGAAACCATAAAAAAATCACATTAAAATGTATAGTAGAAAATATTAAAAAGTTAGTGCACAGATTACTTCTTGCTCCCCCACAAATGTTCTTGGGTAACAGGCCCCCGAGCCACAAGGCCCAGCAAGATCTGTGACTAACTTTTGCTCCCCCACAAATGAGCTTGGGTGACAGGCTAACGCGACAAAGCCCAGCCACAGTGTTGCAAGAGCTGTCCTTTTATTCCCGTGTATGCGAACTAAATAAGGCGAGGTGGGACTAAAAGTTGTGTCTGCCAACAAATTCAAGGTACTAACGGGCTAAACAAACAACAGCTTCTCCAAACTGAAAGCCCAAGTAAAGAATCTCGCGGCGTGACGGCCCAACGACGACGACGCGGTAAAACGGGGAGGCAAACGCCAAGAGAAGGCTTCCTCCCAAAGCCTTCCAAGCCAGACACACGGCCGCCGCAGCCGAGATGGCCGCCGGAGATGCCACCCACGCGCCGCCGGCCGCGGAGGCGCAGTCTCTGGTGGATTCGTTCTGCGCAGTCACCTCGGCGACCCCCGACGAGGCGACCTTCTTCCTCGAGGGCCACAACTGGGCCCTCGAGGCCGCCGTCCGCTCCTTCTACGACAACACGGAAGTCGACGCCGATGGCCCCGATCCGGCACCCCAGCCCCCGCCAGCCGGTTCGCCTCCGTGCTCCTCACCACGCGCCACGGCACCATCGACGACCTCCTTCACACCGGCGAGCTCGCGGTAAGCCTCGATTGCCTGATTTCTCCACTCTCTTAGGCTCGTTTCTTACTGTGATGTTTGTGTTCAGTTAGGCAAAATTGGGGATCGCAATCAACTTGACACTATCTTATCTCAGCTCAATTTAGTCCGGACCAATAACTTTTTATGTTAAAAAAATTAAGCAAGTTGGAACTGCGTAGAATCGATCAACCTGATCTATACTGGATTTAAGTGCTGAATTTTACTGGATTCAGTTGCCTTCATAGTTACACTTTGACTTCTCGGAAAAGAAAAAAAACACTTGCTCGGTGGTTTCTTGACAGGGTCCGTTGGCCTAGATGAGATTATCTAGAAATCCAATAATTGGGCTGGCTGACATCTATAATTAAGTGATCTCGAGTAGTATCATGTGAGAAACAGCAAAGCTAGTTAGGTGTGACGTGATTCACTCTGCTGGGTGCTGGCGATCAATCTGTCGCTGGGCCTGAAAATGGGACTTCATTGCTAATTGGGGCGCCATCGTTGTAAAGGTACAAGTAGGGCCATGAATCAGTGATAGTGCCTTATTGAGATCACAAACCAAAGGGGGTTGGAACAGTGTATATAAGGTGTAGAGCTCCTGTAGTTTTCAGATTTTGTCATAATCGCAAACAGTGACCTCTATACTGTATTAACAAATATAACATGATTACAATTCAAAAAAAAATCTAATATGGTTAGAAGTTCTGGTTTCAGGGGCACTTCAGCTATTTTGGAAGCACCACAGTATTTAGGCCAACATAAGCTGATATTCAGAAGAATCACACTTTATCTGAGATTATCTAGAAATCCAATAATTGGGCTGGCTGACATCTTTAATTAAGTGATCTGGAGTAGCATCATGTGAGAAACAGCAAAGCTAGCAAGGTGTGACGTGATTCACTCTGCTGGCCACTGATCTGTCGATGGGCCTGAAAATGGCACTTCATTCATTTCTGAATGCTAATTTGTGCGGCATCTTTCAAAGGTGTGAGTAGGGCCATGAATCAGTGATCTTATTGGAATCTCAAACCGAAGGGGGTTGGAACTGTGTATAGGAGGTGCAGAGGTCCTTTAGTTTCAGATCTTTTCATAGTCGCAAACAGCGACCTATGTGACATTAACAAATCTAGCAGATCATTACAAGTTCTAGTTTCAGTGTTACTTGCTTCGGCTATTTGGCAGCACTACTGTATAGGATAAGATGCTACTTAGGAGCAGCTAAACTCAAAACAGATATATGTGGTAAACTTACGGCATTTTGAACTGAAAAACGGTGAAAGAATTAAGAATTTTCGGACACATGTTACTTACATTGTCTCAGCTCTGCATACTTGGCAACATTTCCAAATACTGGTCCTAATGTATCTTCATGTTTAATTCTGCAGCTATGTTCAGTGGTGCTAATGTCCGGGCTCATCATAATCCTGAGCAGCGCCGCCAAGATCACTCACCAGGTGCAGGCCCTCATGGGCCAGACCACCAAGTGGCACGCCTGCTGCACCATCGAGCCGGTCCCGGACGACGAGATAGATCCGGGATCCAACCAGAACTCCATGCTGGAGGAGTACCCCGAGCCCGAGGACGAGAGCGACTGTGAGTCCAGCGAGGAGACCGGCGACGAGGACATGGTGGAGAACACCAAGTTCCTCCAGCCTCACATGCACGTGATCTCCTTCCAGAAGAGGCAGGCACTAGGTACGTATGATCATCGACAGTTATCATACATTTCGTCGAATCTTGGGGCTGATGGAAAACGCTGTTGCAGTGACCTTCCTGGAGAACAACAACGCCGGCATCACCGTCTTCGGGTTCACGCTGGACCGGTCGTACCTCCACACGATATTCATGCTCGAGTGGACGTTCTTCCTGTGGCTGCTGGGGAAAACAGTCGGCTTCTCGTGAAGACGAGGGACTGTATGCACCAAGGTTCTATTCTGTTCCATGTTTTTTTGCTGTTGTGCTCCGTTTGATCCTTGTGTGAAAAGAGAAGGAGCAGGGTTTTTTGTGTGCGCGTGCGGGTGGCACGTGAGTGGTGTGCACTTGTTCGTGTGTGTATGCTAGCAGCGATTTGGTATGCTGATGATCCTGTAAATTATCATGGGTTGATTGCATGTGGATGTAAGGTCTATGTACAGTGATTAGAGCATCTCGATCTAGCAGACCTCGTAAAAGGGCCGAACCCGTATAATTCCGGCGAGTATACGGGTTCGGCCTGTTTTTCTGGCCAGAGTAGACACCGTATCCGCGGCCCGGCCCTAAAAAATTTACTGTGGCCCGCAAAAAGTCTCTCCCCACCACTATATATGCCCCA